>NW_027182154.1:0-21662 GCF_029961685.1 Aristolochia californica | reverse complement strand
AAAAGCGGACCTAACCATCATAGATCATCTTAAATATTTTGATCGATTAATGAAGTGTAATGGCTATAATTTTTGTTAGAAATGACTTATGGTTCGGGAGTCAACACCCTTTTCAAAATGCCTCACCCACCCCCCCCCCCCCCCCCCCCCCCCCCCCCCCCCCCCCCCCCCCCCCCCTTTTCTGATGATAATAAAGCGTAATATATAAAAATCTAAAAGAGGTTACAATCCTTAAAAATCACAGATACTTTTTTGATTTCTCTCTCTCAGCATTTGTGTATTTTCATTTTGGATGTTCAATTTGTATTCAAATCCAAACTTGAGTTTTCACTCTCCCATTTTTCTCGTAAACAAAAAGAAAAGGCAAATAGATCACAACAAAATGAAAATTGTAGAGGTGATGTATATAAAAAATAGAAAACTAAAATATATGCAAGTGAAAAAAATTATTCCACGCACTAAAAATGAACTTGAAAGTTCTGTTATCCATGTTTGGGTAATTCCACTAGTACAACCCCTAATAGCTTGGTGGAATTTTATGAGAAAGTGAGTTCTAATTGATCCTAACATGTTTTAATTATGGATAGGCATGCCTGAAACATGTTGAAGATGCAAATGACCTAATCATCCAAAAATTTCAAGGTGTATAAAATTTTAAATTCTCAAGTTAACGTGCAGTGGGATATTTACTAGAGCCAAACAACCCTCTTTTTTCCAATTTACAAAAACGGACCTAACAATCATAGATCATCGTAAACATTTTGATCGATTAATAATGTGTAACAACTATAATTTTTGTTTGAAATGACTTATGGTTTTGGAGTCAACACTCAGTTAAAAATGCCTCGCCCCCCTTTTTCGATGATTGCAAAACCTAATATATAAAAAATTAAAAGAGTTTACAATCCTTAAAAATAACAGATAGTTTTTGGAATTATCTCTCTCAACATTTGTGCATTTCCATTTTGGAGGTTCAATTTTTTTTTCAAATACAAACTTTGGTATTCACTCTCCCTTTTTTCTCGTAAACAAAAAGATAAGCCAAATAGATCACAACAAAAATAAAATTTTAGAGTTTATGTATGCAAAAAATTGAAAAATAATAAATTTAAGTTAAGAAAATTATTTAACTCACTAAAAATGAACACCAAAGTTTTGTATCCATGTTTGCAAAATTCCACTAGTACAACCCCTATTATCTAGGTGGAATTTTATAAGAAAGAGATTTCTAATTGATCCTGACATGTTTTAAATATGGATATGCATGCCCGAAATATGTTGAAGATGCAAATGAGCAAATCATCAAAAAATTACAAAGAGTAGAAAAAAATTAAATTCTCAAGTTAACGTGTTGTGGTATATTTACCCGAGCCCAACCACCCAGGTTTTGCCTATTTACAAAAAGCGGACCTAACAATCATAGATCATCATAAATGTTTTGATCGATTAAGAATCTGTAACGTCTATTATTTTGTTAGAAATGACTTACGGTTTGCATGTCAAGACTCAGTTAAAAATGTGCCGCCCCCCCTTTGCCGATGATTGCAAAACCTAATATATTAAAAACTAAAAGAGTTTACAATCTTTAAAAATCACAGATACTTTTTGGAATTATCTCTCTCAGCATTTGTGCTTTTCCATTTTGGATGTTCTATTTTTTTTTCAAATCCAAACTTGAGTTTTCACTCTCCCTTTTTTATTATAAAAAAATATAAGGCAAATAGATCACAACAAAATGAAAATTTTAGAGTATATGAATGAAAAAAATCAAAAACTATAATAAATTTAAGCGAAGAAAATTATTTCCCTAACTAAAAATGAACACCAAAGTTTTGTTATCCCTGTTTGGGAAATTCCACTAGTACACCCCTAATTGCTTGATGGAATTTTATAAGAAAGAGATTTCTAAATTATCCTTACATGTTTTAAATAGGGATTTCCATGCCTGAAACATGTTGAAGATGCGAATGACCTAATGATCCAAAATTTTCAAGGAGTAGAAAAATTTTAATTCTCAAGTTAACTTGCGGTTGGATATTTACCAGAGCCAAACAACCCACTTTTTGCCTATTTACAAAAAGTGGAGCTAACCATCATAGATCATCGTATATGTTTTGATCGATTAATGAAGTGTAACGACTATAATTTTTGTTAGAAATAACTTATGGTTCTGGAATCAAGACTCTTCCAAAAATGCCTCCCCCCCCCCCCCCCCCCCCCCCCCCCCCCCCCCCCCTCCCCTTTTCCGATGATTGCAAAACCTAACATATAAAAATCTAAAAGAGATTACAATCCTTAAAAATCACAAATACTTTTTTGAATTATCTCTCTCAGCATTTGTGCATTTCCATTTTGGATGTTCAATTTGTTTTCAAATCCAAACTTGAGTTTTCACTCTCCCAGTTTTCTCGTAAACAAAAAGAAAAGGCAAATAGATCACAACAAAATGAAAATTGCAGAGTTGATGTATAAAAAAAAATAGAAAACAAGAATATATGCAAGTGAAGAAAATTATTTCACGCACTAAAAATGAACTCCAAAGTTTTGTTATCCATGTTTGGGTAATTCCATTTGTACAACCCCTAATAGCTTGGTGGAATTTTATAAGAAAGAGATTTCTAATTGTTCCTAACATGTTTTACATATAGATATGAATGTCTGAAACATGTTGAAGATGCAAATGACCTAATGATCCAAAAATTTCGAGTAGAAAAAATTAAATTCTCAAGTTAACGTGCGGTGGGATATTTACCAGAGCGAAACAACCTAGTTTTTTCCTATTTACAAAAAGCAGACCTAACCATCATAGATTATCGTAAGTCTTTTGATCGATTAATAATGTGTAACAACTATAATTCTTGTTAGAAATGACTTATGGTTTTGGAGTCAACACTCAGATGAAAATGACAACACCCCCCCCCTCCCCCGTCCTTTTCTGATGATTGCAAAGCGTAATATATAAAAATCTAAAAGAAATTACAATCCTAAAAAATAACATATACTTTTTGGAATTATCTCTCTCAACATTTGTGCATTTCCATTTTGGATGTTCAATTTTTTTTCAAATACAAACTTTGGTATTCACTCTCCCTTTTTTCTCGTAAACAAAAAGTTAAGGCAAATAGTTCACAAAAAAATAAAAATTTAAGAGTTTATGTATGAAAAAAATTGAAAAATATAATAAATTTAAGTGAAGAAAATTATTTAATGCACTAAAAATGAACACCAAAGTTTTGTTATCCATGTTTGGGAAATTCCACTAGTACAACCCCTAATAGCTAGGTGGAATTTTATAAGAAAGAGATTTCTAATTGATCCTAACATGTTTTAAATATGGATATGCATGCCTTAAACATGTTGAAGATGCAAATGAGCTAATGATCCAAAAATTACAAAGAGTAGAAAAAATTAAATTCTCAAGTTAACGTGCAGTGGTACATTTACCAGAGCCAAACCACCCAGTTTTTGCCTATTTACAAAAAGCGGACCTAACAATCATAGATCGTCATAAATGTTTTGATCAATTACAAATCTGTAACGTCTATTATTTTTGTTAGAAATGACTTACGGTTTGGGTGTCAACACTCAGTTAAAAATGCATCGCCACCCCCTTTTTTAATGATTGCAAAACCTAATATATTAAAAACTAAAAAAGTTTACAATCCTTAAAAATCACAGATAGTTTTTGGAATTATCTCTCTCAACATTTGTGCATTTCCATTTTGGATGTTCTATTTTTTTCAAATCCAAACTTGAGTTTTCACTCTCCCTTTTTATTATAAAAAAAATATAAGGCAAATAGATCACAACAAAATCAAAATTTTAGAGTTTATGTATGAAAAAAATCAAAAACTATAATAAATTTAAGCGAAGAAAATTATTTCCCTAACTAAAAATGAACACCAAAGTTTTGTTATCCGTGTTTGGGAAATTCCACTAGTACAAGCCCTAATTGCTTGGTGGAATTTTATAAGAAAGAGATTTCTAAATTATCCTAACATGTTTTAAATAGGGATATGCATGCCTGAAACATGTTGAAGATGCAAATGACCTAATGATCCAAAATTTTCAAGGAGTAGAAATATTTTAATTCTCAAGTTAACTTGTGGTTGGATATTTACCAGAGCCAAACAACCCACTTTTTGCTATTTACAAAAAGCGGACCTAACCATCATAGATCATCTTAAATATTTTGATCGATTAATGAAGTGTAATGGCTATAATTTTTGTTAGAAATGACTTATGGTTCGGGAGTCAACACCCTTTTAAAAATGCCTCACCACCCCCCCCCCCCCCCCCCCCCCCACCCCTTTTCTGATGATAATAAAGCGTAATATATAAAAATCTAAAAGAGATTACAATCCTTAAAAATCACAGATACTTTTTTGATTTCTCTCTCTCAGCATTTGTGTATTTTCATTTTGGATGTTCAATTTGTATTCAAATCCAAACTTGAGTTTTCACTCTCCCATTTTTCTCGTAAACAAAAAGAAAAGGCAAATAGATCACAACAAAATGAAAATTGTAGAGGTGATGTATATAAAAAATAGAAAACTAAAATATATGCAAGTGAAAAAAATTATTCCATGCACTAAAAATGAACTTGAAAGTTCTGTTATCCATGTTTGGGTAATTCCACTAGTACAACCCCTAATAGCTTGGTGGAATTTTATAAGAAAGAGATTTATAATTGTTCCTAACATGTTTTAAATATGGATATGCATGTCTGAAACATGTTGAAGATACAAATGACCTAATGATCCAAAAATTTCAAGGAGTAGAAAAATTAAATTCTCAAGTTAACGTGCGGTGGGATATTTACCAGAGAGAAACAACCTAGTTTTTTTTCTATTTACAAAAAGTGGACCTAACCATCATAGATTATCATAAACGTTTTGATCCATTAATAATGTGTAACAACTATAATTTTTGATGGAAATGACTTATGGTTTTGGAGTCAACACTCAAATAAAAATGCCACGCAACCCCCCCCTCTCCCCTCCCCTCCTTTTCTGATGATTGCAAAATGTAATATATAAAAATCTAAAAGAGATTACAATCCTTAAAATCACAGATACTTTTTGGAATTATCTCTCTCAACATTTGTGCATTTGCATTTTGGATGTTCAATTTGTTTTCAAATCCAAACTTGAGTTTTCACTCTCCCAGTTTTCTCCTAAACATAAAGAAAAGGCAAATAGATCACAATAAAATGAAAATTTCAGAGTTGATGTATATAAAAAATAGAAAACTATAATATATACAAGTGCAAAAAATTATTTCACGCACATATTTGGGTAATTCCACTAGTACAACCCCTAAGAGTTTGATGGAATTTTATAAGAAAGAGATTTCTAATTGATCCTAACATGTTTCAAATATGGATATGCAGGCCTGAAACATGTTGAAGATGAAAATGACCTAATAATCCAAAAAATTGAAGGAGTAGAAAAATTTTAATTCTCAAGTTAACGTGCTGTGGGATATTTACCAGAGCCAAACAACCCACTTTTTTCCTATTCACAAAAAGCGAACCTAACAATCATAGATCATCGTAAACGTTTTCATCGATTAATGATCTCTGGTAAATATCCCACCGCACGTTAACTTGAGAATTTTTTTTTTTATAAAATTCCTAGCTAGTATGGGTTGTACTAGTGGAATTTCCCAAACATGGACAACATAACTTTGGTGTTCATTTTTAGTGTGTCCAATAATTTTATTCACTTATATTTATTATAGTTTTCAATTGTTTTGCATACATAAAATTTTAAAATTTTAAATTGATGTGATCTATTTGCGTAATCTAGTTGTTTACGAGAAAAAAGGGAGAGTGAAAATGGAAATGCACAAATGCAGAGAAAGATAATTCCAAAAAGTATATGTAATTTTAAGGGATTGTAAACACTATTAGTTTCTAAAATATTAGGTTTTGCAATCAACGAAAAAGGGGGGCGAGGGATTTAAACTGAGTGTTGACTCGCATATCATAAGTTTGTTCTAACAAAAATCATAGCCATTACGCATCATTAATCGATCAAAACCTTTACGATTTTTGATGATTGTTGGGTTAGTTTTTTGTAAATGGTCAAAAAGTTGGTTGTTCAGCTCGTGTAAATATCCCACCACACGTTAACTTGAGAATTTAATTTTTTCTACTCCTTCAAATTTTTGGATCATTAGGTCATCTGCATCTTCAATAAGTTTCAGGGATGCAAATCCATATTTAAAACCAGTTAGGATCAATTAGAAATCTATTGCTTATAAAATTCTAGGTTATTAGGGGTTGTAATAGTGGAATTTCCCAAACATGGATAAAAAACCTTTGGCAGTAATTTTTAGTGGGTGAAAATTTTTTCTTCACTTACATTTATGATAGTTTTCATTTTTTTTTGTATACATAAACTCTACAATTTTCCATTTTGTGGTGATCTTTTTTTCCTTATATTTTTTATCATCAGAACAAAGGGAGAGAGAAAACTCAATTTTGGATTTGAAAAAAAATTTAACATCCAAAATGAAAATGCACCTATGCAGAGAGAGATAATTCAAAAAAGTATATGCAATTTTTAGGGATTGTAAACGCTTTTAGTTTTTTATATATTAGGTTTTGCAATCATCGAAAAAGGGGGGCGATGCATTTTTAACTAAGTGTTCACTCCCAAACCATAAGTCATTTCTAAAAAATATTATAGCCGTTACGCATCATTAATCGATCAAAACATTTATGATGATCTATGATTGTTAGGTCAGTTTTTTGTAAATGCGCAAAAAGTGGGTTGTTTGGCTCGGTTGAATATCCCACCGCACGTTAAGTAGAGAATTTAATTTTTTCTACTCCTTGAAATTTTTTGATCATTCGGTCATTTGCTTCATGAACTTTTTTCAGGCACGCATATCCCTATTTAAAACATGTTAGGATCAATTATAAAACTCTTTCTTATCGAATTCCAAGATATTATGGGTTGTACTAGTAGAATTTACCAAACATGGATAAGAAAATTTTGGTGTTCATTTTTAGTGCGTGAAAAAATTTTCTTCACTTACATTTATTATAATTTTCAATTTTTTGCTTACATAAACTCTAAAATTTTCATTTTGTTGTAATCTATTTTCCATAGCTTTTTGTTTATGAGAAAAAAGGGAGAGTAAAAACCCAAGTTTGGATTTGAAAAAAAAATGAACATCCAAAATGCAAATGCACAAATGTAGAGAGAGATAATTCCAAAAAGAATCTGTGATTTTTAGGTATTGTAAACTCTTTAAGTTGTTTATATATTAGGTTTTGCAATCATTGGAAAAGGGGGGGGGGGGGGGGGGGAGGGTGGTGAGGCAATTTAAATTGAGTGTTGATTGCCAAACCATAAGTCATTTTTGACAAAATTATTGCCGTTACACATCATTAATCGATCAAAACCTTTATGATGATCTATGATTGTTAGGTCCACTTTTTGTAAATAGGCAAAAAGTGGTTGTTTGGCTCTGGTAAATATCCCACCGCACATTAATTTGAGAATTTAATTTTTTCTACTCCAGTAAATTTTTGGATCATTAGGTTATTTGCATCCTCAACAAGTTTCTGGCATGCATATCCATATTTAAAGCATGTTAGGATCAATTAGAAATCTCTTTCTTATAAAATTCCACCAAGCTATTAGGGGTTGTACTAGTGGAATTTACTAAACATGGATACTAAAACTTTGGTGTTCATTTTTAGTGAGTGAAATAATTTTCTTCACTTACATTTATTATAGTTTTCCATTTTTTCATACATAAACTCTAAAATTTTCATTTTGTTGTGATCTATTTGCCTTATGTTTTTGTTTACGAGAAAAATGGGAGAGTGAAAACTCAAGTTTGGATTTGAAACAAAATTGAACATCCAAATTGGAAATGCACAAATGCACAGAGAGATAATTCCAAAAAGTATATGTCATTTTTAGGGGTTCAAAATTCTTGATTTTTTGATATATTAGGTTTTACAATCATCGAAAATGGGGAAGTAATTTCTAACAAAAATTATAGCCATTAAGAATCATTAATCAATCAAAACCTTTACGATGATCTATGATTGTTAGGTCTGCTTTTTGTAAACGTCCAAGAAGTGGGTTGTGTGGCTCGGGTGAATAACCCTCTGCACGTTAACATTAGAAGTTAATTTTTTTCTTCTCCTTGAAATTTTTTGGTCATTAGGTCATTTGCATCTTCAACATGTTTCAGACATCCATATCTATATGTAGAACATGTTAGGATCAATTTGAAATCTCTTTCTTATAAAATTCCAACTTATTAGGTGTTGTACTAGTGGAATTTCCTGAATATGGATAACAAAAACATTAGTGTCCCTTTTAGTGCGTGAAAAATTTTGTTCACTTACATTTATTATAGTTTTCAATTTTTTGCATACATAAACTATAAAATTTTCATTTTTTGTGATCTTTTTGCTTTATCTTTTTGTCCACGAGAAAAAAGGGAGAGAGAAAACTCAAGTTTGATTTGAAAAAAAATTAACATCCAAAATGCAAATGCACAAATGCAGAGAGAGATAACTCCAAAAAGTATCTGCGATTTTTAGGGATTGTAAAATCTTTTAGTTTTTTATATATTAGGTTTTTCAATCATCGGAAAAGGGGGGCGAGGAATTTCTAACTGAGTGTTGACTCCCAAACCATAAGTCATTTCTAACCAAAACTATAGTTGTTACACATAATTAATCGATTAAAATGTTTACGATGATCTATGATTGTTTGGTTAGCTTTTTGTAAATGTGCAAAAAGTGGGTTTTTTGCCTCGGTTGAATATCCCACCTCACGTTAACTTGAGAATTTAATTTTTTCTACTCCATGAAATATTTGGATCATTACGTCATTTGCATCTTCAACATGTTTCAAGCATGCATATCCATATTTAAAACATGTTAGGATCAATTATAAATCTCTTTCTTATCAAATTCCAAGCTATTAGGGGTTGTATTATTGGAATTTTTCAAACATGGATAGCAAAACTTTTGTGTTCATTTTTAGTGCATGAAATTTTTTTCTTCATTTAGCTTTATTATAATTTTCAATTTTTTGCATACATATTCTCTGGAACTTTCATTTTGTTGTGATCTATTTGCCTTATCTTTTTTTTTTCACAGAAAAAAGGGAGAGTGAAAACTCAAGTTTGGATTTGAAAAAAAATTGAACATCCAAAATGCAAATGCACAAATACAGAGAGAGATAATTCCAAAAAGAATTTGTGATTTTATGGGATTGTAAACACTTTCATTTTTTTATATATTAGTTTTTGGAATAATCGGAAAAGGGGGGGGTGAGGCATTTTTAACTGAGTGTTGATGCCCAAACCATGAGTCATTTCTAACTAAAATTATAGCCGTTACACATCATTAATCGATCAAAACCTTTACGATGATCTATGATTATTACGTCAGCTTTTTTTAAATAGGCAAAAAGTCAGTTGTTTGGTTCAGGTAAATATCCCACCGCACGTTAACTTGAGAATTTGACATTTTTTACTCGAAATTTTTGGATCATTAGGTCATTTGCATCTTCAACATGTTTCAGGCTTGCATATCCATATTTAAAACATGTTAATATCAATTAGAAATCTCTTTCTTATAGAATTTCAAGTTATTAAGGGTTGTTCTAGTGGAATTTCCCAAACATGGATAACAAAACTTTGGTGTTCATTTTTAATGCGTAAATTTTTTTTATTCTGTTACATTTATTATAGTTTTCAAAATTTTGCATACATTGTCTTTTTGTTTACAAGAAAAAAGAGAGAGTGAAAACTCAAGTTTGGATTGGAAATTAAATTGAAAATCCAAAATGGAAATGCAGAATTGTAGAGAAAGATAATTCCAAAAATTATCTGTGATTTTTAGGGATTGTAAACTCTATTAGTTTTTTAAATATTAGGTTTTTCAATCAACAGAAATGGGAGGCGAGGGATTTAAACTGAGTGTGGACTCTCAAACCATAAGTCAGTTCTAACAAAAATTATAGCCGCTGCGCATCATTAATCGATCAAAACCTTTATGATTATCTATGATTGTTAGGTCTGCTTTTTGTAAATGGGCAAAAAGTGGGTTGTTTGGCTCGCGTGAATATCCCACTGCACGTTAACATGAGAATTTTAATTTTTTCTACTCCTTGAAATTTTTTGGTCATTAGATCATCTCCATCTTCAACATGTTTGAGGCAAGCATATCCATATTTAAAATTCCAATTTCGTAGGTGTACTAGTGAAATTTCCCAAATATGGATAACAAAAACTTTGGTGTTCATTTTTAGTGCGTGAAAAAAAAAACATTCCACTTTAATTTATTATATTTTTCAATTTTTTACATACATAAACTCTAAAATTTTCATTTTGTTGTGATCTTTTTGCCTTATCATTTTGTTTATGAGAAAAATAGGAGTGTGAAAACTCAAGTTTGGATTTGAAAAAAAATTGAACATCCAAAATGGAAATGTATAAATGTAGGGAGAGATAATTCCAAAAAATATATGTGATTTTTTGGGATTGAAAATTTTTTTTGTTTTTTATATATTAGGTTTTGCAATAATCGAAAAATGAGGGAGGGGGAGGGGGGCTGGGGAGGGATTTTTAACTGAGTGTTGACTGCCAAACCATCAGTCATTTCCAACAAAATTTATAGCCATTAAGCATCATTAATCGATCAAAAGCTTTATGATGATCTATGATTGTTAGGTCTGCCTTTTTTAAATGCGCAAAAATGTGGTTTGTTTGGCTCGGTTGAATATCCCACCATACGTTAACTTGATAATTTAATTTTTTCTACTCCTTGAAAATTTTGGATCATTATGTCATTTGCATCTTCAACATGTTTCAGGCATGCATATCTAAATTTAAATCATGTTAGGATTAATTAAAAATCTTTTTCTTATCAAATTCCAAGCTATTAGGGTTGTACTAGTGGAATTTCCCAAACATGGATAACAAAACTTTGGTGTTCATTTTTAGTGCAAGGAAAAATTTTCTACACATACAATTATTATAGTTTTCAATTTTTTGCATAAATAAACTCTAAAATTTTCTTTTTGTTGTGATCTATTTGCCTTATCTTTTAGTTTACAAGGAAAAAAGGAGAGTGAAAACTCAAGTTTGGATTTGAAAAAAATTGAACATCCAAAATGCAAGTGCACAAATGCAGAGAATGATAATTCCAAAAAGTATCTGCAATTTTGAGGGTTTATAAAATCTTTGAGTTTTTTATGTACTAGGTTTTGCAATCATCATAAAAGAGGGGCCAAGGCATTTTTAACTGATTGTTGACTCCCAAACCATAAATCATTTCTAAAAAAAATTATAGTTATTACGCATCATTAATCGATCAAAATGTTTACGATGATCTATGATTGTTAGGTCAGCTTTTTTTAAATGCCCAGAAAAGTGGATTGTTTGGCTTGGGTTAGCTTGAGAATTTAATTTTTTCTACTGTTTGAAAATTTTGGATCATAAGGTCATTTGCATCTTCAACATGTTTGAGGCATGCATATCCATATTTAAAATATATTATTAATTACAAATCTCTTTCTTATAAAGTTCCACCAAGCTAATGGGGGTTGTACTAGTGGAATTTCCCAAACATGGATAACAAAACTTTGGTGTTCATTTTTAGTGCGTGAAATAATTTTCTTCACTTAAATTTATTATAGTTTTCAATTTTTTGCATACATAAACTCTAAAATTTTCATTTTGTTGTGCTCTATTTGCCTTATCTTTTCTTTTACGAGAAAGTTGGGAAAGTGAAAACCAAAGTTTCGATTTGAAAAAAAAATGAATATCCAAAATGCAAATGCACAAAAGTAGAGAGAGATAATTCCAAAAAGAATATGTGATTTTTAGGGATTGTAAACTCTTTTAGTTTTTAATATATTAGGTTTTCAATCATCGAAAAAGGGGGGGGGGGGGGGGGGGGGCGCATTTTTAAATGAGTTTTGACTCCCAATATATAGTCGTTACACATCATTATCAATCAAAACCTTTACGGTTATCTATGATTGTTACGTCAGCTTTTTGTAAATAGGCAAAAAGTGGGTTGTTTGGCTCAGGTAAATATCCCACCGCACGTTAACTTGAGAATTTATTTTTGTCTACTCCTTGAATATTTTGGATCATTAGGTCATTTGCATCTTCAACATGTTTCAACCTTGCATAACCATATTTAAAACATGTTAGTATTAATTAAAATCTCTATTTTATAAAATTCCAAGCTATTGGGGGTTGTACTAGTGGAATATCCCAAACATGGATAACAAAACTTTGGCGTTCATTTTTAGTGCATGAAATTTTTTCCGCACTTACATTTATTATAGTTTTCAATTTTTTGCATACATTATCTTTTTGTTTACGAGAAAAAACAGGGAGAGTGAAAACTCAAGTTCGGATTGGAAAATAAATTGAACATCCAAAATGGAAATGTGGAAAATTCAGAAAAAGATAAGTCCAAAAAGTATCTGTGATTTTTTTGGATTTTAAACTCTATTAGTTTTTTATATATTAGGTTTTACGATCAACGGAAAAGGGGTGGGAGGTATGTAAACAAAGTGTTGACTCTCAAACCATGTTAGTTCTAACAAAAATTATAGCCATTACGCATCATCAATCGATCAAAACCTTTACAATTAACTATGATTGTTAGGTTAGCTTTTTGTAAATGGGCAAAAACTGGGTTATTCGGCTCAAGTAAATAGACCACCGCTCATTAACTTGAGAATTTAATTTTTACTACTCCTTCAAATTTTTGGATCATTTGGTCATTTGCGTCTTCAATTTGTTTTAGGGATCCATATTCATATTTTATACATGTTACGTTCAATTAGAAATCTATTTCTTATAAAATTCCAAGCTATTAGGGGTTATAATAGTGGAATTTCCCAAACATGGATAACAAAAAATTTGGTGGTCATTTTTAAAGGGTGAAAAACTTTTCTTCACTTACATTTATAATAATTTTCAATTTTTTTGCATATTTAACTCTAAAATTTTAGTTTTTTTTTTTTATCTTTTTTCCTTTGTCTTTTTGTTTATGAGAAAAATGTGAGAGTGAAAACTCAAGTTTGGATTTAAAAAAAATAGAACATCCAAAATAGAAATGCACAAATGTAGAGAGAGATAATTCCAAAAAGTATATGTGATTTTTAGGGATTGAAAACTCTTTTAGTTTTTTATATATAAGGTTTTGCAAACATCGAAAATGGGGGGCCGTGGCATTATTAACTGAGTGTTGACTCCCAAACCATAAGTCATTTTTAACATATATTATAGTCGTTACACATCATTAATTTATCAAAACCTTTACGATGATCTATGATTTTTTGGTCCAATTTTTGTAAATAGGAAAAAAGTGGGTTGTTTGGCTCAGGTAAATATTCCACCGCACGTTAACTTGTGAATTTAATTTTTTCTACTCCTTGAAATTTTTGGATCATTAGGTCATTTGCATATTCAACATGTTTCATGCATGCATATCCATATTTAAAACATGTTAGGATCAAGTAGAAATCTCTTTCTTATAAAAAATTCCACCAAGCTATTAGGGGTTGTACTAGTGGAATTTCCCAAACATGGATAACAAACTTTGGTGTTCATTTTTAGTGCGTGAATTTTCTTCAGTTACATTTATTATAGTTTTCAATTTTTTGCAAACATAAACTCTAAAATTTTCATTTTGTTGTGATTTATTTGCCTTATCTTTTTGTTTATGTACTTAAACAACGATATATACCTAGACAGAAAGAATCAAAGGTAAGCTTTGACTTCACACATACAAAACCAAGTTTACTACTCGGCTCTGATACCATTTTTACACAGGACGAGTCTCTGGCAGACTCTCATAGCGGAATACTGATACCAAAAGCACTATTGCTATGATATCAACGACACAAAGTCTCTATTAGACTTGCACACACAGTGGAAGAGAACCTAGGGATGAGGGCAGCGGAACTAGAATCCTAGGGACTTCTACCTGCCAGTCTAGCTACAGGCAGCGGAAAACAACGATGACTCACACAATACTATTCCTACAATTACATTTCGTTAGTCCTATCATTTTACCATCATATCACTCTCTGCTTCCTACCACATGTCACTGCTCTGTACTCGTGTGTGTCTATTTCATAGCTTTCTAATAGGCCCAACATGACTTCTGCTGCTACTTAGAACTTCTTTGGGGTTTGACCCTATTCCTGCCGGCTTACCACCACGTGGGCAATTTTGTTGATGCGGTCCTCACGGTCTCCAGAGGGCCCCAACCCGTTCCTATTAACCATTGCGGCTCCATGGCTGCTTCAGCAGGGTAGAGCACAACTCCGTTTCGTTTTCTACCTCGGAGTGTAGCCGAATAATTCCAAGTCTCTAGCTTCTGTCCTATTTGGCACTATTTTGATACTATTTCTTTTTGACGAGTGACTAGTAAACATGAATAGTAATCATGAATAGTAACCATGAATAGTAAAAATGAACAGTACTTTTGGACAGTAGCTTTGGAACAGTAAAAATAAACACTGTGGAGATCATATATATAGATGCGAAATATGAACAGTAATAACAACTATTGTGGAGATCATATTTATATATGCGGAACATGAACAGTAATAACAAATACTGTACTAATCACAATATTACAAACATGTGGAAAATATAAAAACATTGTTCAAAACAAGATAAAAATAACTAAATACATACCCTTAAAAAAGGAAAAAGAAAAAAAAAAACTACTTTGCTACATAACTCCGGAAGTTACCGACCGTGACACCGGTCGGTTCCCTCTTTTCTACTCAGCCATTACGGCTGTTTAAGCACATACCGTGCTTGAGGAACTTGCTGGAGAAAGATCGCCGAAAATCGCCTTCGTCGAGTCGCTCCAACTTCGAATTGCTTTGATTTCGAATTTAGAGTCTCCGAGTTCGAATGTCTCAACCTCTGGAGGAGCGTCGAATTTATAGTTGAAGATCTTTCGTGTCTTTCGCTTTTACCCTTGATTGAAAGGTGTGTGTTTAAAGACAAAGGGTAACTTTTGTCTTTTTGGCGTTCCATTTTTGCCCTTGCATTATTACCTTTCGGCACCAAAAACAGGGGTAGAAATGTCTTTTCTACGTGTGACATCATGATGATGACGTGCAGGAATCTTTTATAGCCATCATTGTTGACTTGGTGTAGCCATCATTAACGACATTTGTAGCCGCCTTTGCGGACTTTTTAGCTGCCTTTGCTGACTTTTGAGCCACCTTTGCTGACTTTGATTTTGTCGTGGGCCTTGTCTGCTGACGTGGCTACTGACTGCTCATTCGGACAACTGCCTTTCTGTGCACAATTTACAAGAGTGCTCCTTCAGAAAAGTCTTCTGGGCCATCTAGTAGAAGCTTTCCTTTGTTGTTTTGCTGAAGGGGATATTTCCTCCGAGGAGTTTCTTCAGCGTAGCTTTGAGACTGGTCTGGACGGAAGTCGGAGTCTCTTTATAGCTTTTCAAGACGATCATCAGTGGGACGGAGGTCTTGTAGACAAAGCTTCTCTTTTTCTGAATCAGCTGATGTATGAGCTGTATCAGGTTCTTGAGCCCGCGGATAAGCCTGGTTGGTCAGACTGCTTCTAGGCAAGGCTTGGCTTTTGGAACATGTCTGGGATCATATTCCATATTTGCGTCACCTTCTTTGATGCCTTCAATAGTCACGACAGAAATGCTCGGAAACATCTTTGTGTCAGTAACAATTTCAGCAATACAGGAAACGAGATGAAGCATGGATGCCTATTTTTAGTCTATTTCATGACTCAACTTCACTTGATTCCAACTGTTGCTGGGCTAAGTGGTGAAGAAGGGAGTGTTCATCCCTTGTCCAATTTGTTCATTCCATCTCTGGAATTGAACAGTATGATCGGATTCGATCTTTGAACGAATGTTGTCAACCTTTTGAGGGTGTAGTGAGGGTTCCTCAGACATAATGTCCGAAAGTTTTAAAGGTTTAAATTTCTTTAAAAACTCAAACTCATTAAAACTAGTTTTATCTGGTTTATTTAGGCTTTTCAACCTTGTAAACTCAGACGAGGTAACCAATTTTGTCTTGAATGATTTCTCATTACTAGACAAGTTCGTTTCCATCAGGGATGGATCCGTTAAGACGAGATTGACAGGTAGAAGTCCTTGATTCCGATTTTAAAGAAATCGTTAAGGTTTCCTTTCCAGCTCTTGACTGGCAGGTAGAAATCCCTGATTCCCCTATCTTCAGAGAAGATTGGGTTGTGATTTCCTTCTCTTGCCTGGCATTACCGGTAGAAATCCCGGGTCGACCTATGTTTATCAAAACACTAAAGTCATCCATCTGCTGATTAGCTGACGTTGTGGCTTCCTTTTCTCGCGATGGAGATCCGGTAGAAGTCCCGGAGGAGCTTGGCATTTCATGTCGTTGAGTGAGTTCTTTTAACTCTTCGGTTTGTTCTTTAACCTTGAGTTGTAAGACTTCTCCACTTAACCCGTAACGGGCACAATTCTCATGTATGTCTCCTCGTTCTGAGAGAACTAAAAGACTGTCGAATAGTGACTGTAGGGTTGAGAGTAATACCATGAGTGTGGCAATTGCTGCTGCTAGGTCCGTAGGGTGCTGCTGAGGGGATCCATTTTACCTGTCTGTAACACAAGAAAATTCTCGAGTAAGAGTATTAGGTCAATAGTTTTTATCTCCTTTAATGTGTTCAATAGTAAAAGAGAATTGAAAGAACCATTGCTGCCAACGGAGTAATCTATCGCGACAAAGTGAATCTTCTAAATTTCTTATCATAAAACCGACAAAATTTTTACAGTCAGTTCTTACCAGAAATTCTTTGGGAGCGAGATAAATAAAAAACTTTTTTATCCCATTCTTTACTTCTAAAATTTCTTTTTCATAAGAATGATAGTTTGTTTCAGCAGATGAAAATGTTTCTGATGTATATTTGCATATTCTTTCAGAATCATTGATTTTGCATTTTAGGACTGCTGCCCAAGTGTGATCAAAGGCGTTAGTTTCTAAAATCAGTTCTGCATCTGGATCGGGTAGAGTTTAACACCGGGAGGTGTTTCATCATTTGTTTGATCCGGATTACTTCTAGACTATCAGTGGGTGTCCATTCCCATTTGACGTCTTTCTTTAATTTCTTTTGAAAGGGTTTCCTAATTTCTGCTAAGTTCTTTATGAATTGTTCAGAAACGTTGAAGTTGTTTTATATCTTCAATTTCATTCGGAAAAGCAGTTAGTTTTTTCTAGAATATGATTTTGGAGAATGATTTCTCCTTTTGAGATGTTTAGACCTAAGAAATCTATCTTGGTTTTAAACAACTCTGATTTCTTTTTGCTGAGTGCTATCCCAGCAGTTTTTAAGGCATTTAATACCTTAAGTAATTGCTCTTTATGTTGATCCTTGTTTTATGAAAAGACTAGGATGTAATCAACATAAACTAAGCAAAAAATTAAAGAATTGTTTGAGGATATCATCCATTCTTCTTTGAAATATGTTGGGGTGCTTGTTTTAACCCAAAGGGCATTACAAGCCACTCATAATATCCCTAAAGGACAACTGAATGCAGTAACGGGAATAGCTCTTTCGGTTAGACGAATTTGCCAAAACCCGGATTTGCAATCAAATTTAGAAAACCATTGTTTTCCTCTTATGGCAGCTATTAATCTTTCTTTGTTATGAAGATAGTAGCCATCCATTTTTGTGGCTTCATTAACCTTTTTATAGTTAATGACCATTCTAGCTTTTCCTCGTTTTATCTCTGCATGATTCCGTACCAGGAAAGCAGGAGATGTATGTGGAGAATAACTTGCATGGATTAAACCTTGAGCTAGCAAGTCATTTATCTGTGTTGAGAATTCTTCAACATCATAAGGAGTGTAAACCATAGGTTTTTCTCGGATTTCTTTTTCAGGATCAAGAAGTTCGAGGTCGGCATATGGTTTTTGTTTATGCCACCATTCTAAGGGTTTCTCAGAACAAGTGGATTCTAGAAGTTGCTGAACTTCAGATTCACAGGACTCAGCGAGGAGCAGAGTTTCTATTGTAATCCGATCTTTGTAATTAACTCTAGGCGTCCGAGAGGGGCTAGATGCAAGGATTGAGAATCCGGATTCGTGGTTACGTGGCGCTCAAGAGAGGCATGAATCACGGTAAAATACAGAGTTGACGTTTCCTGTTGTGCAAGTAGTTAATTAGGTTATTGCTTGATAATTTAGGGATATAATTAGTGTTTAGTGCAGATTAATTCATCATATTTGGTTAAGCTAGTTGACTGAATAATACACAAAATTCAATCCTCCCTGTGGATATGACCCTCGCTTACTGCTAGATTACATGAACAATTCGTACGCTTGCGAGGTATAAAAGTCGATGTAACAAAAATTTCACATCACATATCCATATTTTAAACATGTTAGGATCAATTAGAAATCTCTTTCTTATTAAATTCCAAACTATTAGGTGTTGTACTAGTGGAATTTCCCAAACAAGGATAACAAAAACATTGGTACTCATTTTGAGTGCGTGAAAAAAATTTATTCACTTACATTTATTATAGTTTTCAATTTTTATCATACATAAACTCTAAAATTTTCATTTGGTTATGACTATTTGCCATATCTTTTTGTTCACGAGAAAAAAGGGAGAGAGAAAACTCAAGTTTGGATTTGAAAAAAATTGAACATCCACAATGCAAATGCACAAGTGCAGAGAGAGATAATTCCAAAAATTATATGCGATTTTTAGGGATTGTAAACTCTTTTACTTTTTTATATATTAGGTTTTGAATTCATCGGAAAGGAGGGGTGGGGAAGCATTTTTAACTAAGTGTTGACTCCCAAACCATAAGTCATTTCTAACAAAAATTATAGCCGTTACACATCATTAATCGATCAAAACATTTATGATGATCTGTGATTGTTAGGTTACCTTTTTAAAAATGGGCAAAAAGTAGGTTGTTTGGCTCGGGTGAATATCCCACTGCACGTTAACATGAAAATTTAATTTTTTCTACTCATCGAAATTTTTTGGTCATTAGGTCATTTGCATCTTCAACATGTTTCAGGCATGCATATCCATATTTAAAACATGTCAGGATCAATTAGAAATCTCTTTCTTATATAATTCCAAGGTATTAGGTGTTGTACTAGTGGAATTTCCCAACAGGGATAACAAAAAACATTGGTGTTCATTTTTAGTGTGTGAAAAAAATTTCTTCACTTATATTTATTATAGTTTTCATACATAAACTCTAAAATTTTCATTTTTTTGTGACTATTTGCCTTATCTTTTTGTTCACAATAAAAAGGGAGAGACAAAACTCAAGTTTGGATTTGAAAAAAATTCAACATCCAAAATGCAAATACACAATTGCAAAGAGAGATAACTCCAAAAAGTATATTCGATTTTAGGGATTGTAAACTCTTTTATTTTTTATATATTAGGTTTTGCAATCATCGGAAAGAAGGAGGAGGGGGGGGGGGGGGGGGGGGGGGGGGGGGGGGGGGGGGGGGGAGGAGGCATTTTTATCTGAGTGTTGACTCCCAAACCATAAGTCATTTCTAACAAAAATTATAGCCGTTACGCATCATTAATCGATCAAAATATTTACGATGATCTATGACTGTTAGGTCAACTTTTTGTAAATGCGCAAAAAAGAGGTTTGTTTGGCTCAGTTGAATATCCCACCGCACGTTAACTTGAGAATTTTTTTTTTTTTACTCCTTGAAAATTTTGGAGCACTAAGTCATTTGCATCTTCAACATGTTTCAGGCATGCATATCCATATTTAAAACATGTTATGATCAATTAGAAATCTCTTTCTTATCAAATGCCAAGATATTAGGGGTTGTCCAAGTGAAATTTCCCAAACATGGATAACAAAACTTTGGTGTTCATTTTTAGTGCGTGAAATTTTTTTTTCGGTTACATTTATTATAGTTTTCAATTTTTTGCTTACATAAACTCTAAAATCTTCATATTGTTGTGATATATTTGCCTTATCTTTTTGTTTACGAGGAAAAAATGGGGGAGAGTGAAAACTCCAGTTTGGATTTGAAAAAAAAATTGAACATCCAAAATTCATATGTAGAAATGCAGAGAGAGATAATTCCAAAAAAGAATCTGTGATTGTTACGTCAGTTTTTTTGTAAATATGCAAAAAGTGGGTTGTTTGGCTTTGGTAAATATCCCACCGCATGTTAACTGGAAGAATTTAACTTTTTCTACTCCTTGAAGTTTTGGGGATCTTTAGGTCCTTTGCATGTTCAACATGTTTAAGCCTTACATATCCATATTTAAAACATGTTAGTATCAATTAGAAATCTATTTCTTATAAAATTCCAAGCTATTAGGGGTTGTACTAATGGAATTTCCCAAGCATGGATAACAAAACTTTGGTGTTCATTTTTAGTGCATGAAAATTTTTTCTTTACTTATTGTTGGAAGATAGGCTCAAGCCCACATGACCAAGGAAGACCCACATATCTATGATTATTATAAGATGGACCACACGACCAAGGAAAGACCCACAAGATGGGCCCAAAGCCTATAAGAATTAGGACATACAATGATTACCATGAGTTGGCATCCTTATCACATCAGTTGGAAGATCAAGAAGGACTCACAAAAGTATCTTTATCTTAGGGTCACGACCAAGAAGAGTCTTAGTTTGAGTTATGTTTCTATATTGAGTTATTTAATTATGTTAGGACTTATCTTTAAGTGTTAGAGTTTTGAGTGTAATTGGGACAAGGGTAGTAATAATTGTAATTGGACTCTACTATGTTCCTCTATTATAAATAGAGGTTCATGTACTCTGATTACAACAAGTTATTGATGTCAATGAAGTGTTTCACTTTTTCGTAAATTCAACATGGTATCAGAGTAGGTTCTTTGAGTTGACTTGGTCAACTCATGGAGGGGTAATGTGATCCTTTTCTCTAAACCCCTAAACCCTAAGTCTAGGTTCGTAGTTATTTTTTTTAAGTCCCTATACCTGTAGATTTATTTGCATTTCTTACCTCTATAACATAGTTTTTTATATTAAAAATTATATATTTACGAAAATATATATGAGTTTAATTTCCAAATAAAACCTATTTTTTCCAATCGGGAGTTATCTACAGAGAGTTATCGATATTTGAATGAGCGAAAGATCAGATTGCAAAAAGGTTTGAGCAGCAGAAACAATATTCAGATTCAGAGGGTCTTTTTTTTGCTATCAAGAAATAGAGTTTATATGGAGAAATATATATCAAAAGAAATATCTGTAAGTCTATACTTTTACATATTTGAACCAATTTTTTTATCTGAGTTATCTACAAAGCGAAATCGATATTTGAAAGCAGCAAAGGTCAGATTGAAAAAAGAGGTTCAAGTGGCAGCAGGAAAACCTCAACTTTGGAGGTATTTTATGCTATCAATAAAGAGACTTTATATGGATAATTATATATCCAAAAAAAGATCTTTACGTCAATTTCATTACCTATTCAAACCAATTCTCTTTTATGATTTTTATAGAAGGAGATATTGATCTTGGAAGTGTCAATGGTCATTCTGGAAAAAAAGGAGAAAAACAGAGAACAGGAACTGAAATCTATCAGATTATTTATCTTTTGATAATTATATTTTATGAAGAGATG
>NW_027182153.1:0-21674 GCF_029961685.1 Aristolochia californica | reverse complement strand
ATTTCAACCTTTTTTCTATATTTCATATTTATTTTTATATTTCTTCTTTCTTTATATATTAAATTTTAAATTTCTATATTTCATCCTTCTTTTAGTATTTCATTTTACTTTCATTATTTCATCTATATTTCTATATTTCATTTTACTTTCTATATTTCATCTTTCTTACTTTATTTCATTTTACTTTGTATATATTTCATCTTTCTTTATGTATTTCATCTTTCTCTCTATATTTCATTTTACTTTCTATATTTCATCTTTCTTTCTATATTTTATTTTACGTCTATATTTCATCTTTATTTCTGTATTTCATTTTACTTTCTATTTTCATCTTTCTTCTATATTTTATCTTATTTTCTATATTTCATATTTATTTCTATATTTAATCTTATTTTCTCTATTTCATTTTACTTTCTATATTTCATCTTTTTTCTATATTTCATTTAACTTTCTATAACTTATTTTTCATTCTATATTTTATTTTACTTTCTATAATTCATCTTTTTTTTTTGTATTTCGTTTTAGTTTACATATTTTATCTTTCGTTCTATATTTCTTCTTTCTTTCTATATTTCATTTTACTTTCTATATTTCATATTTATTTCTATAATTCATCTTTCTTCCTATATTTCATTTTATCTTCTATATTTCATCTTTCTTTCTATATTTCATTTTACTTTCTATATTTTATCTTTCATTCTATATTTCATTTTTCTTTCTATATTTCATTTTACTTTCTATATTTCATCTTTCTTCCTATATTTCATTTCATTTTACTTTCTAAATTTCAACCTTTTTTCTATATTTCATAATTATTTTTATATTTCTTCTTTCTTTATAAATTAATATTTAAATTTCTATATTTCATCCTTCTGTTAGTATTTCATTTTACTTTCTATATTTTCTCTTTCTTACTATATTTCATTTTACTTTGTATATATTTCATCTTTCTTTATTTATTTCATGTTACTTTCTATATATAATTTTTCTTACTATATTTTATTTTACTGTCTATATTTCATATCTCTTTCTATATTTTATTTTACTTTTTATATTTCATCTTTATTTCTATATTTCATTTTACTTTCTATATTTCATCTTTCTTTCTATATTTTATTTTATTTTCTATATTTCATATTTCTTTCTATATTTAATTTTACTTTCTACAGATCATCTTACTTTCTATATTTCATTTTAATTTCTATATTTTATCTTTATTTCTATATTTCATTTAACTTTCTTTATTTCATCTTTCTATCTATATTTCATTTTACTTTCTATATTTCATCTTTTTTTTTGTGATTTATTTTACTTTCTATATTTTATCTTTCGTTCTATATTTCATTTTACTTTCTATATTTCATCTTTCTTTCTATAATTCATCTTTCTTCCTATATTTCATTTTATCTTTTATATTTCATCTTTCTTTCTATATTTCATTTTAATTTTTATATTTCATTTTACTTTCTATATATCATCATACATTCTATATTTCATGTTACTTTCTATATTTCATCTTTCTTTCTATATTTCATCTTTTTTTCTAAATTTCATGTTATTTTCTATATTTCATCTTTCTTTCTATATTTAATTTATTTTCTATATTTTATTTTACTTTCTATAGTTCAAATTTTTTCCAATATTTCATATTTATTTTTATTTTTCATTTTATTTAAATATAATTTTTTTTTATATATATTTCATTTTTTTTTCAGTATTTCATTTTACTTTCTATATTTCATCTTTCTTTCTATATTTCATTTTACTTTCTTTATTTCATCTTTTTTTCTATATTTCATTTTACTTTCTTTATTTCATCTTTCTTTCTATATTAATTTTACTTTCTAAATTTCATCTATCTTTCTATATTTCATTTTACTTTCTATATATCATCATCCATTCTATATTTCGTTTTACTTTCTATATTTTATCTTTCGTTCTATATTTCTTCTTTCTTTCTATATTTCATTTTACTTTCTATATTTCATCTTTCTTTCTATAATTCATCTTTCTTCCTATATTTCATTTTATCTTCTATATTTCATCTCTCTTTCTATATTTCGTTTTACTTTCTATATTTTATCTTTCATTCTATATTTCATTTTTCTTTCTATATTTCATTTTACTTTCTATATTTCATCTTTCTTTCTATATTTCATCTTTATTCCTATATTTCATTTTATTTTTTATATTTCGTCTTTCATTCTATATTTCATTTTACGTTCTGTATTTCATATTTATTTTTATATTTCTTCTTTCTTTATATATTAAATTTTAAATTTCTATTTTTTATCCTTCTTTTAGTATTTCATTTTACTTTTATTCATTAAATTTTACTTTCTATATTTTCTCTTTCTTACTATATTTCATCTTTCTTTCTATATTTCATTTTACTTTGTATATTTTATTTTACTTTCTATATTTCATCTTTGTTTATTAATTTTATGTTACTTTCTATATATAAGTTTTCTTACTATATTATATTTTACCATCAATATTTCATCTTTCTTTCATTATTTTATTTTACTTTCTATATTTCATCTTTCTTTCTATATTTAATTTTACTTTCTACATATCATCTTACTTTCTATATTTTATCTTACTTTCTATATTTTATCTTTCTTTCTATATTTCATTTAACTTTCTATACCTCATTTTTCTTTCTATATTTTATTTTACTTTCTATATTTCATCTTTCTATCTATATTTTATTGTACTTTTTATATTTCATCTTTCTTTCTATATTTCATTTTATTTTTGATATTTTATCTTTCGTTCTATATTTCATCTTTCTTTCTATATTTCATTTTACTTTCTATATTTCATCTTTCTTTCTATAATTCATCTTTCTTCCTATAGTTCATTTTTCTTTCTATATTTCATTTTACTTTCTATATTTCATCTTTCTTCCTATATTTCATTTAATTTTTTATATTTCGTCTTTCATTCTATATTTCAGTTTACTTTCAATATTTCATATTTATTTTTATATTTCTTCTTTCTTTATATATTAATATTTAAATTTCTATATTTCATCCTTCTTTTAGTATTTCCTTTTACTTTCATTATTTCATCTATTTTTCTATATTTCGTTTTACTTTCTATATTTCATCTTTCTTTATGCATTTCAATTTTCTTTCTATATTTCATTTTACTTTCTATATTTCATCTTTCTTTATTTATTTCATGTTACTTTCTATATATAATTTTTCTTACTATATTTCATTTTACTGTCTGTATTTCATCTTTCTTTCTATATTTTATTTTACTTTCTATATTTCATCTTTATTTCTGTATGTCATTTTACTTTCTCTATTTTATCTTTCTTTCTATATTTCATTTTATTTTCTATATTTCATATTTCTTTTTATATTTAATTTTACTTTCTACAAATCATCTTACTTTCTATATTTCATTTTACTTTCTATATTTTATCTTTCTTTCTATATTTCATTTAACTTTCTATATATCATTTTTCTTTCAATATTTTGTTTTACTTTCTATATTTCATCTTTCTATCTATATTTCATTTTACTTTCTATATTTCGTCTTTTGTTTTTGTTTTTCATTTATTTTCTATATTTTATTTTTCACTCTATATTTCTTCTTTCTTTCTATATTTCATTTTACTTTCTATATATCATCTTTCTGTCTATAATTCATCTTTCTTCCTGTATTTCGTTTTATCTTTTATATTTCATCTTTCTTTCTATATTTTTTTTTACTTTTAATATTTTATCTTTCATTCTATATTTCATTTTTCTTTCTATATTTCATCTTACTTTCTATATTTCATCTTTCTTTCTATATTTCATGTAACTTTCTATATTTCATCTTTCTTCCTATATTTCATTTCTTTTTTTATATTTCGTCTTTCATTTTACTTTCTATATTTCAACCTTTTTTCTATATTTTATTTTACTTTCTATATATCATCTTTCTGTCTATAATTCATCTTTCTTCCTGTATTTCATTTTATCTTTTATATTTCATCTTTCTTTCTATATTTTATTTTACTTTTAATATTTTATCTTTCATTCTATATTTCATTTTTCTTTCTATATTTCATCTTACTTTCTATATTTCATCTTTCTTTCTATATTTCATCTTTCTTCCTATATTTCATTTCTTTTTTTATATTTCATCTTTCATTTTACTTTCTATATTTCAACCTTTTTTCTATATTTCATATTTATTTTTATATTTCTTCTTTCTTTATATATTAAATTTTAAATTTCTATATTTCATCCTTCTTTTAGTATTTCATTTTACTTTCATTATTTCATCTATATTTCTATATTTCATTTTACTTTCTATATTTCATCTTTCTTACTTTATTTCATTTTACTTTGTATATATTTCATCTTTCTTTATGTATTTCATCTTTCTCTCTATATTTCATTTTACTTTCTATATTTCATCTTTCTTTCTATATTTTATTTTACGTCTATATTTCATCTTTATTTCTGTATTTCATTTTACTTTCTATTTTTCATCTTTCTTTCTATATTTTATCTTATTTTCTATATTTCATATTTATTTCTATATTTAATCTTATTTTCTCTATTTCATTTTACTTTCTATATTTCATCTTTTTTTCTATATTTCATTTAACTTTCTATAACTTATTTTTCATTCTATATTTTATTTTACTTTCTATAATTCATCTTTTTTTTTTGTATTTCGTTTTAGTTTACATATTTTATCTTTCGTTCTATATTTCTTCTTTATTTCTATATTTCATTTTACTTTCTATATTTCATATTTATTTCTATAATTCATCTTTCTTCCTATATTTCATTTTATCTTCTATATTTCATCTTTCTTTCTATATTTCATTTTACTTTCTATATTTTATCTTTCATTCTATATTTCATTTTTCTTTCTATATTTCATTTTACTTTCTATATTTCATCTTTCTTCCTATATTTCATTTCATTTTACTTTCTAAATTTCAACCTTTTTTCTATATTTCATAATTATTTTTATATTTCTTCTTTCTTTATAAATTAATATTTAAATTTCTATATTTCATCCTTCTGTTAGTATTTCATTTTACTTTCTATATTTTCTCTTTCTTACTATATTTCATTTTACTTTGTATATATTTCATCTTTCTTTATTTATTTCATGTTACTTTCTATATATAATTTTTCTTACTATATTTTATTTTACTGTCTATATTTCATATCTCTTTCTATATTTTATTTTACTTTTTATATTTCATCTTTATTTCTATATTTCATTTTACTTTCTATATTTCATCTTTCTTTCTATATTTTATTTTATTTTCTATATTTCATATTTCTTTCTATATTTAATTTTACTTTCTACAGATCATCTTACTTTCTATATTTCATTTTAATTTCTATATTTTATCTTTATTTCTATATTTCATTTAACTTTCTTTATTTCATCTTTCTATCTATATTTCATTTTACTTTCTATATTTCATCTTTTTTTTTGTGATTTATTTTACTTTCTATATTTTATCTTTCGTTCTATATTTCATTTTACTTTCTATATTTCATCTTTCTTTCTATAATTCATCTTTCTTCCTATATTTCATTTTATCTTTTATATTTCATCTTTCTTTCTATATTTCATTTTAATTTTTATATTTCATTTTACTTTCTATATATCATCATACATTCTATATTTCATGTTACTTTCTATATTTCATCTTTCTTTCTATATTTCATCTTTTTTTCTAAATTTCATGTTATTTTCTATATTTCATCTTTCTTTCTATATTTAATTTATTTTCTATATTTTATTTTACTTTCTATAGTTCAAATTTTTTCCAATATTTCATATTTATTTTTATTTTTCATTTTATTTAAATATAATTTTTTTTTATATATATTTCATTTTTTTTTCAGTATTTCATTTTACTTTCTATATTTCATCTTTCTTTCTATATTTCATTTTACTTTCTTTATTTCATCTTTTTTTCTATATTTCATTTTACTTTCTTTATTTCATCTTTCTTTCTATATTAATTTTACTTTCTAAATTTCATCTATCTTTCTATATTTCATTTTACTTTCTATATATCATCATCCATTCTATATTTCGTTTTACTTTCTATATTTTATCTTTCGTTCTATATTTCTTCTTTCTTTCTATATTTCATTTTACTTTCTATATTTCATCTTTCTTTCTATAATTCATCTTTCTTCCTATATTTCATTTTATCTTCTATATTTCATCTCTCTTTCTATATTTCGTTTTACTTTCTATATTTTATCTTTCATTCTATATTTCATTTTTCTTTCTATATTTCATTTTACTTTCTATATTTCATCTTTCTTTCTATATTTCATCTTTATTCCTATATTTCATTTTATTTTTTATATTTCGTCTTTCATTCTATATTTCATTTTACGTTCTGTATTTCATATTTATTTTTATATTTCTTCTTTCTTTATATATTAAATTTTAAATTTCTATTTTTTATCCTTCTTTTAGTATTTCATTTTACTTTTATTCATTAAATTTTACTTTCTATATTTTCTCTTTCTTACTATATTTCATCTTTCTTTCTATATTTCATTTTACTTTGTATATTTTATTTTACTTTCTATATTTCATCTTTCTTTATTAATTTTATGTTACTTTCTATATATAAGTTTTCTTACTATATTATATTTTACCATCAATATTTCATCTTTCTTTCATTATTTTATTTTACTTTCTATATTTCATCTTTCTTTCTATATTTAATTTTACTTTCTACATATCATCTTACTTTCTATATTTTATCTTACTTTCTATATTTTATCTTTCTTTCTATATTTCATTTAACTTTCTATACCTCATTTTTCTTTCTATATTTTATTTTACTTTCTATATTTCATCTTTCTATCTATATTTTATTGTACTTTTTATATTTCATCTTTCTTTCTATATTTCATTTTATTTTTGATATTTTATCTTTCGTTCTATATTTCATCTTTCTTTCTATATTTCATTTTACTTTCTATATTTCATCTTTCTTTCTATAATTCATCTTTCTTCCTATAGTTCATTTTTCTTTCTATATTTCATTTTACTTTCTATATTTCATCTTTCTTCCTATATTTCATTTAATTTTTTATATTTCGTCTTTCATTCTATATTTCAGTTTACTTTCAATATTTCATATTTATTTTTATATTTCTTCTTTCTTTATATATTAATATTTAAATTTCTATATTTCATCCTTCTTTTAGTATTTCCTTTTACTTTCATTATTTCATCTATTTTTCTATATTTCGTTTTACTTTCTATATTTCATCTTTCTTTATGCATTTCAATTTTCTTTCTATATTTCATTTTACTTTCTATATTTCATCTTTCTTTATTTATTTCATGTTACTTTCTATATATAATTTTTCTTACTATATTTCATTTTACTGTCTGTATTTCATCTTTCTTTCTATATTTTATTTTACTTTCTATATTTCATCTTTATTTCTGTATGTCATTTTACTTTCTCTATTTTATCTTTCTTTCTATATTTCATTTTATTTTCTATATTTCATATTTCTTTTTATATTTAATTTTACTTTCTACAAATCATCTTACTTTCTATATTTCATTTTACTTTCTATATTTTATCTTTCTTTCTATATTTCATTTAACTTTCTATATATCATTTTTCTTTCAATATTTTGTTTTACTTTCTATATTTCATCTTTCTATCTATATTTCATTTTACTTTCTATATTTCGTCTTTTGTTTTTGTTTTTCATTTATTTTCTATATTTTATTTTTCACTCTATATTTCTTCTTTCTTTCTATATTTCATTTTACTTTCTATATATCATCTTTCTGTCTATAATTCATCTTTCTTCCTGTATTTCGTTTTATCTTTTATATTTCATCTTTCTTTCTATATTTTTTTTTACTTTTAATATTTTATCTTTCATTCTATATTTCATTTTTCTTTCTATATTTCATCTTACTTTCTATATTTCATCTTTCTTTCTATATTTCATGTAACTTTCTATATTTCATCTTTCTTCCTATATTTCATTTCTTTTTTTATATTTCGTCTTTCATTTTACTTTCTATATTTCAACCTTTTTTCTATATTTTATTTTACTTTCTATATATCATCTTTCTGTCTATAATTCATCTTTCTTCCTGTATTTCATTTTATCTTTTATATTTCATCTTTCTTTCTATATTTTATTTTACTTTTAATATTTTATCTTTCATTCTATATTTCATTTTTCTTTCTATATTTCATCTTACTTTCTATATTTCATCTTTCTTTCTATATTTCATCTTTCTTCCTATATTTCATTTCTTTTTTTATATTTCATCTTTCATTTTACTTTCTATATTTCAACCTTTTTTCTATATTTCATATTTATTTTTATATTTCTTCTTTCTTTATATATTAAATTTTAAATTTCTATATTTCATCCTTCTTTTAGTATTTCATTTTACTTTCATTATTTCATCTATATTTCTATATTTCATTTTACTTTCTATATTTCATCTTTCTTACTTTATTTCATTTTACTTTGTATATATTTCATCTTTCTTTATGTATTTCATCTTTCTCTCTATATTTCATTTTACTTTCTATATTTCATCTTTCTTTCTATATTTTATTTTACGTCTATATTTCATCTTTATTTCTGTATTTCATTTTACTTTCTATTTTTCATCTTTCTTTCTATATTTTATCTTATTTTCTATATTTCATATTTATTTCTATATTTAATCTTATTTTCTCTATTTCATTTTACTTTCTATATTTCATCTTTTTTTCTATATTTCATTTAACTTTCTATAACTTATTTTTCATTCTATATTTTATTTTACTTTCTATAATTCATCTTTTTTTTTTGTATTTCGTTTTAGTTTACATATTTTATCTTTCGTTCTATATTTCTTCTTTCTTTCTATATTTCATTTTACTTTCTATAATTCATATTTATTTCTATAATTCATCTTTCTTCCTATATTTCATTTTATCTTCTATATTTCATCTTTCTTTCTATATTTCATTTTACTTTCTATATTTTATCTTTCATTCTATATTTCATTTTTCTTTCTATATTTCATTTTACTTTCTATATTTCATCTTTCTTCCTATATTTCATTTCATTTTACTTTCTAAATTTCAACCTTTTTTCTATATTTCATAATTATTTTTATATTTCTTCTTTCTTTATAAATTAATATTTAAATTTCTATATTTCATCCTTCTGTTAGTATTTCATTTTACTTTCTATATTTTCTCTTTCTTACTATATTTCATTTTACTTTGTATATATTTCATCTTTCTTTATTTATTTCATGTTACTTTCTATATATAATTTTTCTTACTATATTTTATTTTACTGTCTATATTTCATATCTCTTTCTATATTTTATTTTACTTTTTATATTTCATCTTTATTTCTATATTTCATTTTACTTTCTATATTTCATCTTTCTTTCTATATTTTATTTTATTTTCTATATTTCATATTTCTTTCTATATTTAATTTTACTTTCTACAGATCATCTTACTTTCTATATTTCATTTTAATTTCTATATTTTATCTTTATTTCTATATTTCATTTAACTTTCTTTATTTCATCTTTCTATCTATATTTCATTTTACTTTCTATATTTCATCTTTTTTTTTGTGATTTATTTTACTTTCTATATTTTATCTTTCGTTCTATATTTCATTTTACTTTCTATATTTCATCTTTCTTTCTATAATTCATCTTTCTTCCTATATTTCATTTTATCTTTTATATTTCATCTTTCTTTCTATATTTCATTTTAATTTTTATATTTCATTTTACTTTCTATATATCATCATACATTCTATATTTCATGTTACTTTCTATATTTCATCTTTCTTTCTATATTTCATCTTTTTTTCTAAATTTCATGTTATTTTCTATATTTCATCTTTCTTTCTATATTTAATTTATTTTCTATATTTTATTTTACTTTCTATAGTTCAAATTTTTTCCAATATTTCATATTTATTTTTATTTTTCATTTTATTTAAATATAATTTTTTTTTATATATATTTCATTTTTTTTTCAGTATTTCATTTTACTTTCTATATTTCATCTTTCTTTCTATATTTCATTTTACTTTCTTTATTTCATCTTTTTTTCTATATTTCATTTTACTTTCTTTATTTCATCTTTCTTTCTATATTAATTTTACTTTCTAAATTTCATCTATCTTTCTATATTTCATTTTACTTTCTATATATCATCATCCATTCTATATTTCGTTTTACTTTCTATATTTTATCTTTCGTTCTATATTTCTTCTTTCTTTCTATATTTCATTTTACTTTCTATATTTCATCTTTCTTTCTATAATTCATCTTTCTTCCTATATTTCATTTTATCTTCTATATTTCATCTCTCTTTCTATATTTCGTTTTACTTTCTATATTTTATCTTTCATTCTATATTTCATTTTTCTTTCTATATTTCATTTTACTTTCTATATTTCATCTTTCTTTCTATATTTCATCTTTATTCCTATATTTCATTTTATTTTTTATATTTCGTCTTTCATTCTATATTTCATTTTACGTTCTGTATTTCATATTTATTTTTATATTTCTTCTTTCTTTATATATTAAATTTTAAATTTCTATTTTTTATCCTTCTTTTAGTATTTCATTTTACTTTTATTCATTAAATTTTACTTTCTATATTTTCTCTTTCTTACTATATTTCATCTTTCTTTCTATATTTCATTTTACTTTGTATATTTTATTTTACTTTCTATATTTCATCTTTGTTTATTAATTTTATGTTACTTTCTATATATAAGTTTTCTTACTATATTATATTTTACCATCAATATTTCATCTTTCTTTCATTATTTTATTTTACTTTCTATATTTCATCTTTCTTTCTATATTTAATTTTACTTTCTACATATCATCTTACTTTCTATATTTTATCTTACTTTCTATATTTTATCTTTCTTTCTATATTTCATTTAACTTTCTATACCTCATTTTTCTTTCTATATTTTATTTTACTTTCTATATTTCATCTTTCTATCTATATTTTATTGTACTTTTTATATTTCATCTTTCTTTCTATATTTCATTTTATTTTTGATATTTTATCTTTCGTTCTATATTTCATCTTTCTTTCTATATTTCATTTTACTTTCTATATTTCATCTTTCTTTCTATAATTCATCTTTCTTCCTATAGTTCATTTTTCTTTCTATATTTCATTTTACTTTCTATATTTCATCTTTCTTCCTATATTTCATTTAATTTTTTATATTTCGTCTTTCATTCTATATTTCAGTTTACTTTCAATATTTCATATTTATTTTTATATTTCTTCTTTCTTTATATATTAATATTTAAATTTCTATATTTCATCCTTCTTTTAGTATTTCCTTTTACTTTCATTATTTCATCTATTTTTCTATATTTCGTTTTACTTTCTATATTTCATCTTTCTTTATGCATTTCAATTTTCTTTCTATATTTCATTTTACTTTCTATATTTCATCTTTCTTTATTTATTTCATGTTACTTTCTATATATAATTTTTCTTACTATATTTCATTTTACTGTCTGTATTTCATCTTTCTTTCTATATTTTATTTTACTTTCTATATTTCATCTTTATTTCTGTATGTCATTTTACTTTCTCTATTTTATCTTTCTTTCTATATTTCATTTTATTTTCTATATTTCATATTTCTTTTTATATTTAATTTTACTTTCTACAAATCATCTTACTTTCTATATTTCATTTTACTTTCTATATTTTATCTTTCTTTCTATATTTCATTTAACTTTCTATATATCATTTTTCTTTCAATATTTTGTTTTACTTTCTATATTTCATCTTTCTATCTATATTTCATTTTACTTTCTATATTTCGTCTTTTGTTTTTGTTTTTCATTTATTTTCTATATTTTATTTTTCACTCTATATTTCTTCTTTCTTTCTATATTTCATTTTACTTTCTATATATCATCTTTCTGTCTATAATTCATCTTTCTTCCTGTATTTCGTTTTATCTTTTATATTTCATCTTTCTTTCTATATTTTTTTTTACTTTTAATATTTTATCTTTCATTCTATATTTCATTTTTCTTTCTATATTTCATCTTACTTTCTATATTTCATCTTTCTTTCTATATTTCATGTAACTTTCTATATTTCATCTTTCTTCCTATATTTCATTTCTTTTTTTATATTTCGTCTTTCATTTTACTTTCTATATTTCAACCTTTTTTCTATATTTTATTTTACTTTCTATATATCATCTTTCTGTCTATAATTCATCTTTCTTCCTGTATTTCATTTTATCTTTTATATTTCATCTTTCTTTCTATATTTTATTTTACTTTTAATATTTTATCTTTCATTCTATATTTCATTTTTCTTTCTATATTTCATCTTACTTTCTATATTTCATCTTTCTTTCTATATTTCATCTTTCTTCCTATATTTCATTTCTTTTTTTATATTTCATCTTTCATTTTACTTTCTATATTTCAACCTTTTTTCTATATTTCATATTTATTTTTATATTTCTTCTTTCTTTATATATTAAATTTTAAATTTCTATATTTCATCCTTCTTTTAGTATTTCATTTTACTTTCATTATTTCATCTATATTTCTATATTTCATTTTACTTTCTATATTTCATCTTTCTTACTTTATTTCATTTTACTTTGTATATATTTCATCTTTCTTTATGTATTTCATCTTTCTCTCTATATTTCATTTTACTTTCTATATTTCATCTTTCTTTCTATATTTTATTTTACGTCTATATTTCATCTTTATTTCTGTATTTCATTTTACTTTCTATTTTTCATCTTTCTTTCTATATTTTATCTTATTTTCTATATTTCATATTTATTTCTATATTTAATCTTATTTTCTCTATTTCATTTTACTTTCTATATTTCATCTTTTTTTCTATATTTCATTTAACTTTCTATAACTTATTTTTCATTCTATATTTTATTTTACTTTCTATAATTCATCTTTTTTTTTTGTATTTCGTTTTAGTTTACATATTTTATCTTTCGTTCTATATTTCTTCTTTCTTTCTATATTTCATTTTACTTTCTATATTTCATATTTATTTCTATAATTCATCTTTCTTCCTATATTTCATTTTATCTTCTATATTTCATCTTTCTTTCTATATTTCATTTTACTTTCTATATTTTATCTTTCATTCTATATTTCATTTTTCTTTCTATATTTCATTTTACTTTCTATATTTCATCTTTCTTCCTATATTTCATTTCATTTTACTTTCTAAATTTCAACCTTTTTTCTATATTTCATAATTATTTTTATATTTCTTCTTTCTTTATAAATTAATATTTAAATTTCTATATTTCATCCTTCTGTTAGTATTTCATTTTACTTTCTATATTTTCTCTTTCTTACTATATTTCATTTTACTTTGTATATATTTCATCTTTCTTTATTTATTTCATGTTACTTTCTATATATAATTTTTCTTACTATATTTTATTTTACTGTCTATATTTCATATCTCTTTCTATATTTTATTTTACTTTTTATATTTCATCTTTATTTCTATATTTCATTTTACTTTCTATATTTCATCTTTCTTTCTATATTTTATTTTATTTTCTATATTTCATATTTCTTTCTATATTTAATTTTACTTTCTACAGATCATCTTACTTTCTATATTTCATTTTAATTTCTATATTTTATCTTTATTTCTATATTTCATTTAACTTTCTTTATTTCATCTTTCTATCTATATTTCATTTTACTTTCTATATTTCATCTTTTTTTTTGTGATTTATTTTACTTTCTATATTTTATCTTTCGTTCTATATTTCATTTTACTTTCTATATTTCATCTTTCTTTCTATAATTCATCTTTCTTCCTATATTTCATTTTATCTTTTATATTTCATCTTTCTTTCTATATTTCATTTTAATTTTTATATTTCATTTTACTTTCTATATATCATCATACATTCTATATTTCATGTTACTTTCTATATTTCATCTTTCTTTCTATATTTCATCTTTTTTTCTAAATTTCATGTTATTTTCTATATTTCATCTTTCTTTCTATATTTAATTTATTTTCTATATTTTATTTTACTTTCTATAGTTCAAATTTTTTCCAATATTTCATATTTATTTTTATTTTTCATTTTATTTAAATATAATTTTTTTTTATATATATTTCATTTTTTTTTCAGTATTTCATTTTACTTTCTATATTTCATCTTTCTTTCTATATTTCATTTTACTTTCTTTATTTCATCTTTTTTTCTATATTTCATTTTACTTTCTTTATTTCATCTTTCTTTCTATATTAATTTTACTTTCTAAATTTCATCTATCTTTCTATATTTCATTTTACTTTCTATATATCATCATCCATTCTATATTTCGTTTTACTTTCTATATTTTATCTTTCGTTCTATATTTCTTCTTTCTTTCTATATTTCATTTTACTTTCTATATTTCATCTTTCTTTCTATAATTCATCTTTCTTCCTATATTTCATTTTATCTTCTATATTTCATCTCTCTTTCTATATTTCGTTTTACTTTCTATATTTTATCTTTCATTCTATATTTCATTTTTCTTTCTATATTTCATTTTACTTTCTATATTTCATCTTTCTTTCTATATTTCATCTTTATTCCTATATTTCATTTTATTTTTTATATTTCGTCTTTCATTCTATATTTCATTTTACGTTCTGTATTTCATATTTATTTTTATATTTCTTCTTTCTTTATATATTAAATTTTAAATTTCTATTTTTTATCCTTCTTTTAGTATTTCATTTTACTTTTATTCATTAAATTTTACTTTCTATATTTTCTCTTTCTTACTATATTTCATCTTTCTTTCTATATTTCATTTTACTTTGTATATTTTATTTTACTTTCTATATTTCATCTTTCTTTATTAATTTTATGTTACTTTCTATATATAAGTTTTCTTACTATATTATATTTTACCATCAATATTTCATCTTTCTTTCATTATTTTATTTTACTTTCTATATTTCATCTTTCTTTCTATATTTAATTTTACTTTCTACATATCATCTTACTTTCTATATTTTATCTTACTTTCTATATTTTATCTTTCTTTCTATATTTCATTTAACTTTCTATACCTCATTTTTCTTTCTATATTTTATTTTACTTTCTATATTTCATCTTTCTATCTATATTTTATTGTACTTTTTATATTTCATCTTTCTTTCTATATTTCATTTTATTTTTGATATTTTATCTTTCGTTCTATATTTCATCTTTCTTTCTATATTTCATTTTACTTTCTATATTTCATCTTTCTTTCTATAATTCATCTTTCTTCCTATAGTTCATTTTTCTTTCTATATTTCATTTTACTTTCTATATTTCATCTTTCTTCCTATATTTCATTTAATTTTTTATATTTCGTCTTTCATTCTATATTTCAGTTTACTTTCAATATTTCATATTTATTTTTATATTTCTTCTTTCTTTATATATTAATATTTAAATTTCTATATTTCATCCTTCTTTTAGTATTTCCTTTTACTTTCATTATTTCATCTATTTTTCTATATTTCGTTTTACTTTCTATATTTCATCTTTCTTTATGCATTTCAATTTTCTTTCTATATTTCATTTTACTTTCTATATTTCATCTTTCTTTATTTATTTCATGTTACTTTCTATATATAATTTTTCTTACTATATTTCATTTTACTGTCTGTATTTCATCTTTCTTTCTATATTTTATTTTACTTTCTATATTTCATCTTTATTTCTGTATGTCATTTTACTTTCTCTATTTTATCTTTCTTTCTATATTTCATTTTATTTTCTATATTTCATATTTCTTTTTATATTTAATTTTACTTTCTACAAATCATCTTACTTTCTATATTTCATTTTACTTTCTATATTTTATCTTTCTTTCTATATTTCATTTAACTTTCTATATATCATTTTTCTTTCAATATTTTGTTTTACTTTCTATATTTCATCTTTCTATCTATATTTCATTTTACTTTCTATATTTCGTCTTTTGTTTTTGTTTTTCATTTATTTTCTATATTTTATTTTTCACTCTATATTTCTTCTTTCTTTCTATATTTCATTTTACTTTCTATATATCATCTTTCTGTCTATAATTCATCTTTCTTCCTGTATTTCGTTTTATCTTTTATATTTCATCTTTCTTTCTATATTTTTTTTTACTTTTAATATTTTATCTTTCATTCTATATTTCATTTTTCTTTCTATATTTCATCTTACTTTCTATATTTCATCTTTCTTTCTATATTTCATGTAACTTTCTATATTTCATCTTTCTTCCTATATTTCATTTCTTTTTTTATATTTCGTCTTTCATTTTACTTTCTATATTTCAACCTTTTTTCTATATTTTATTTTACTTTCTATATATCATCTTTCTGTCTATAATTCATCTTTCTTCCTGTATTTCATTTTATCTTTTATATTTCATCTTTCTTTCTATATTTTATTTTACTTTTAATATTTTATCTTTCATTCTATATTTCATTTTTCTTTCTATATTTCATCTTACTTTCTATATTTCATCTTTCTTTCTATATTTCATCTTTCTTCCTATATTTCATTTCTTTTTTTATATTTCATCTTTCATTTTACTTTCTATATTTCAACCTTTTTTCTATATTTCATATTTATTTTTATATTTCTTCTTTCTTTATATATTAAATTTTAAATTTCTATATTTCATCCTTCTTTTAGTATTTCATTTTACTTTCATTATTTCATCTATATTTCTATATTTCATTTTACTTTCTATATTTCATCTTTCTTACTTTATTTCATTTTACTTTGTATATATTTCATCTTTCTTTATGTATTTCATCTTTCTCTCTATATTTCATTTTACTTTCTATATTTCATCTTTCTTTCTATATTTTATTTTACGTCTATATTTCATCTTTATTTCTGTATTTCATTTTACTTTCTATTTTTCATCTTTCTTTCTATATTTTATCTTATTTTCTATATTTCATATTTATTTCTATATTTAATCTTATTTTCTCTATTTCATTTTACTTTCTATATTTCATCTTTTTTTCTATATTTCATTTAACTTTCTATAACTTATTTTTCATTCTATATTTTATTTTACTTTCTATAATTCATCTTTTTTTTTTGTATTTCGTTTTAGTTTACATATTTTATCTTTCGTTCTATATTTCTTCTTTCTTTCTATATTTCATTTTACTTTCTATATTTCATATTTATTTCTATAATTCATCTTTCTTCCTATATTTCATTTTATCTTCTATATTTCATCTTTCTTTCTATATTTCATTTTACTTTCTATATTTTATCTTTCATTCTATATTTCATTTTTCTTTCTATATTTCATTTTACTTTCTATATTTCATCTTTCTTCCTATATTTCATTTCATTTTACTTTCTAAATTTTAACCTTTTTTCTATATTTCATAATTATTTTTATATTTCTTCTTTCTTTATAAATTAATATTTAAATTTCTATATTTCATCCTTCTGTTAGTATTTCATTTTACTTTCTATATTTTCTCTTTCTTACTATATTTCATTTTACTTTGTATATATTTCATCTTTCTTTATTTATTTCATGTTACTTTCTATATATAATTTTTCTTACTATATTTTATTTTACTGTCTATATTTCATATCTCTTTCTATATTTTATTTTACTTTTTATATTTCATCTTTATTTCTATATTTCATTTTACTTTCTATATTTCATCTTTCTTTCTATATTTTATTTTATTTTCTATATTTCATATTTCTTTCTATATTTAATTTTACTTTCTACAGATCATCTTACTTTCTATATTTCATTTTAATTTCTATATTTTATCTTTATTTCTATATTTCATTTAACTTTCTTTATTTCATCTTTCTATCTATATTTCATTTTACTTTCTATATTTCATCTTTTTTTTTGTGATTTATTTTACTTTCTATATTTTATCTTTCGTTCTATATTTCATTTTACTTTCTATATTTCATCTTTCTTTCTATAATTCATCTTTCTTCCTATATTTCATTTTATCTTTTATATTTCATCTTTCTTTCTATATTTCATTTTAATTTTTATATTTCATTTTACTTTCTATATATCATCATACATTCTATATTTCATGTTACTTTCTATATTTCATCTTTCTTTCTATATTTCATCTTTTTTTCTAAATTTCATGTTATTTTCTATATTTCATCTTTCTTTCTATATTTAATTTATTTTCTATATTTTATTTTACTTTCTATAGTTCAAATTTTTTCCAATATTTCATATTTATTTTTATTTTTCATTTTATTTAAATATAATTTTTTTTTATATATATTTCATTTTTTTTTCAGTATTTCATTTTACTTTCTATATTTCATCTTTCTTTCTATATTTCATTTTACTTTCTTTATTTCATCTTTTTTTCTATATTTCATTTTACTTTCTTTATTTCATCTTTCTTTCTATATTAATTTTACTTTCTAAATTTCATCTATCTTTCTATATTTCATTTTACTTTCTATATATCATCATCCATTCTATATTTCGTTTTACTTTCTATATTTTATCTTTCGTTCTATATTTCTTCTTTCTTTCTATATTTCATTTTACTTTCTATATTTCATCTTTCTTTCTATAATTCATCTTTCTTCCTATATTTCATTTTATCTTCTATATTTCATCTCTCTTTCTATATTTCGTTTTACTTTCTATATTTTATCTTTCATTCTATATTTCATTTTTCTTTCTATATTTCATTTTACTTTCTATATTTCATCTTTCTTTCTATATTTCATCTTTATTCCTATATTTCATTTTATTTTTTATATTTCGTCTTTCATTCTATATTTCATTTTACGTTCTGTATTTCATATTTATTTTTATATTTCTTCTTTCTTTATATATTAAATTTTAAATTTCTATTTTTTATCCTTCTTTTAGTATTTCATTTTACTTTTATTCATTAAATTTTACTTTCTATATTTTCTCTTTCTTACTATATTTCATCTTTCTTTCTATATTTCATTTTACTTTGTATATTTTATTTTACTTTCTATATTTCATCTTTGTTTATTAATTTTATGTTACTTTCTATATATAAGTTTTCTTACTATATTATATTTTACCATCAATATTTCATCTTTCTTTCATTATTTTATTTTACTTTCTATATTTCATCTTTCTTTCTATATTTAATTTTACTTTCTACATATCATCTTACTTTCTATATTTTATCTTACTTTCTATATTTTATCTTTCTTTCTATATTTCATTTAACTTTCTATACCTCATTTTTCTTTCTATATTTTATTTTACTTTCTATATTTCATCTTTCTATCTATATTTTATTGTACTTTTTATATTTCATCTTTCTTTCTATATTTCATTTTATTTTTGATATTTTATCTTTCGTTCTATATTTCATCTTTCTTTCTATATTTCATTTTACTTTCTATATTTCATCTTTCTTTCTATAATTCATCTTTCTTCCTATAGTTCATTTTTCTTTCTATATTTCATTTTACTTTCTATATTTCATCTTTCTTCCTATATTTCATTTAATTTTTTATATTTCGTCTTTCATTCTATATTTCAGTTTACTTTCAATATTTCATATTTATTTTTATATTTCTTCTTTCTTTATATATTAATATTTAAATTTCTATATTTCATCCTTCTTTTAGTATTTCCTTTTACTTTCATTATTTCATCTATTTTTCTATATTTCGTTTTACTTTCTATATTTCATCTTTCTTTATGCATTTCAATTTTCTTTCTATATTTCATTTTACTTTCTATATTTCATCTTTCTTTATTTATTTCATGTTACTTTCTATATATAATTTTTCTTACTATATTTCATTTTACTGTCTGTATTTCATCTTTCTTTCTATATTTTATTTTACTTTCTATATTTCATCTTTATTTCTGTATGTCATTTTACTTTCTCTATTTTATCTTTCTTTCTATATTTCATTTTATTTTCTATATTTCATATTTCTTTTTATATTTAATTTTACTTTCTACAAATCATCTTACTTTCTATATTTCATTTTACTTTCTATATTTTATCTTTCTTTCTATATTTCATTTAACTTTCTATATATCATTTTTCTTTCAATATTTTGTTTTACTTTCTATATTTCATCTTTCTATCTATATTTCATTTTACTTTCTATATTTCGTCTTTTGTTTTTGTTTTTCATTTATTTTCTATATTTTATTTTTCACTCTATATTTCTTCTTTCTTTCTATATTTCATTTTACTTTCTATATATCATCTTTCTGTCTATAATTCATCTTTCTTCCTGTATTTCGTTTTATCTTTTATATTTCATCTTTCTTTCTATATTTTTTTTTACTTTTAATATTTTATCTTTCATTCTATATTTCATTTTTCTTTCTATATTTCATCTTACTTTCTATATTTCATCTTTCTTTCTATATTTCATGTAACTTTCTATATTTCATCTTTCTTCCTATATTTCATTTCTTTTTTTATATTTCGTCTTTCATTTTACTTTCTATATTTCAACCTTTTTTCTATATTTTATTTTACTTTCTATATATCATCTTTCTGTCTATAATTCATCTTTCTTCCTGTATTTCATTTTATCTTTTATATTTCATCTTTCTTTCTATATTTTATTTTACTTTTAATATTTTATCTTTCATTCTATATTTCATTTTTCTTTCTATATTTCATCTTACTTTCTATATTTCATCTTTCTTTCTATATTTCATCTTTCTTCCTATATTTCATTTCTTTTTTTATATTTCATCTTTCATTTTACTTTCTATATTTCAACCTTTTTTCTATATTTCATATTTATTTTTATATTTCTTCTTTCTTTATATATTAAATTTTAAATTTCTATATTTCATCCTTCTTTTAGTATTTCATTTTACTTTCATTATTTCATCTATATTTCTATATTTCATTTTACTTTCTATATTTCATCTTTCTTACTTTATTTCATTTTACTTTGTATATATTTCATCTTTCTTTATGTATTTCATCTTTCTCTCTATATTTCATTTTACTTTCTATATTTCATCTTTCTTTCTATATTTTATTTTACGTCTATATTTCATCTTTATTTCTGTATTTCATTTTACTTTCTATTTTTCATCTTTCTTTCTATATTTTATCTTATTTTCTATATTTCATATTTATTTCTATATTTAATCTTATTTTCTCTATTTCATTTTACTTTCTATATTTCATCTTTTTTTCTATATTTCATTTAACTTTCTATAACTTATTTTTCATTCTATATTTTATTTTACTTTCTATAATTCATCTTTTTTTTTTGTATTTCGTTTTAGTTTACATATTTTATCTTTCGTTCTATATTTCTTCTTTCTTTCTATATTTCATTTTACTTTCTATATTTCATATTTATTTCTATAATTCATCTTTCTTCCTATATTTCATTTTATCTTCTATATTTCATCTTTCTTTCTATATTTCATTTTACTTTCTATATTTTATCTTTCATTCTATATTTCATTTTTCTTTCTATATTTCATTTTACTTTCTATATTTCATCTTTCTTCCTATATTTCATTTCATTTTACTTTCTAAATTTCAACCTTTTTTCTATATTTCATAATTATTTTTATATTTCTTCTTTCTTTAT
>NW_027182152.1:15000-21760 GCF_029961685.1 Aristolochia californica | reverse complement strand
TTCAGGGTAGCAAGCATTATCCAGAATTTCTCTTAGATTCGACCCCATAGCTGATAGTAGAACTAGAATAGATATTTTTTGTTTCCTACTCACGCGGGCCCATATTCTTGCTTTTCTATCAATCTCTAATTCTGACCTTCCTCCCCAATCTGATATTATTGTGCCGGTATAGACAGCAATTCCGTTATGGTCCAATTCTGAACGGTAATAAATACCGGGGCTTTGCAATATTTGATTGATCACAATCCTGTATATTCCATTTACTATAGAGGTTCCCAGGGAATTCATTAGAGGAATATTTCCAATAAATACGGTTTGCTCTTGCATATCTCTACCGGGTTTCCAAATTAATCCTGCGGGTACATATAATTCAGAAGAATACGTGAGTGATTCATACACAGCATCTCTCTCTTTTATCAAGGGTTCCACCAATTGATATGTTTCCACAAATAATTGAAATTCTATTTCTTGATCTGTATCTTCAATTTTTGGAAACTTATGAAGTTCTTCGGTCAAGCCCTGATCAATGAACCTACAAAATCCTTCAAATTGTATCTGACTAAATCCAGGTATTGTAGACATTCCCTCATTTTCATCCCGGAGCATCTTAATTAAGTTTCCCATTTATTGAAAAAATCCCATTATTGGTTAAGTCTTTATCGAACCATATAGATCGATCGAGCAATGATGGAATGTATATTCTTTTTACTGAATCACATGAAATTTTATCCAATTCCATAGACCTATGAAATTGGCATAGACGGAGGAATAAAGAGAGATAATTTTCGACGGATCCAAATGGAGATGGATTAATAAAACATTCCTTGAAACAAAATTCTGCCCCTTAGCTTAGACTGATGGAGTCTTGTATAGAATATACAAATGGATCCAATTTCTACCTGTTATTATGATATTACGATAAGATTGGGTATCAGAAATAAGATTGGGTATCAGAAATAAGATTGGGTACCAGAAATAGATTCATGATTTGATCCATTCTCTATGAATGAGATAAAGACAGAATAATCCGGAACAGTATCGAGTTGGTTTTTATTTTAGCACTTAACTTATTTCATTGATTCCACCATTGTTCAAAAAAGGATTCACAGAGAAGAGGGAGCTCTTGTTAGTGTTAGTAGAATTAGTAGAATACGATTGAAGTGCGTAAAGGGCATTGTATAAGTATATCCAGATATAGCTATCTAGTTATCTGCATATCCCCTCTTTTCGGGGTGCTATATGCGAATTTCCAATTTAGATTCAACTTATTCAATAGAAAAATATTCAATGCAAAATTCAAGCACGACAATTCCCTATAAGATAAGGTGGATAGGACTAGGTATGCGTGTAACAATTTATGTTCGAGGGTTTACATATACACATATATGTTGTTATAATTGAAATTGAAAACAATTGATACTGATTAGTCGTGTATCAACTTTTTTTGTTTTCTTATGTTATTAATTTAATTATTAAGGTAAGGAAAGAAAACGTTAGATCAAAATCCAAGAACTGTTCATGAATTCACAGGAAATAATTAATGGCTCCAATTTACTCTGAATTTTGGACTCTGTGCCTAGAAATATCTTTTTTCTGTTTCAATATAAAAAAAAATATTATGTTTTGAAACACTATACAATCAAGAGAACCCTGGACCCAGGGATCCCTTTTGGAAAGGGATAAAGAAACCCGTTTTAAAAATCCAACTCAAACCAAAAAAAGGTTGAGTAACCCCCCCCCCCCAAAAAAAAAAAAAAAAAGAAAGAGTTAGGTCTATTTTGGATCATTTTGGCGGCATGGCCGAGTGGTAAGGCGCGGGACTGCAAATCCCTTTCTCCCAGTTCAAATCCGGGTGTCGCCTGATCAACAAAAGAAAAGCTTCGGAATACCTTATCCTTCTATGCTAATAGAACTCACATATGCTAATAGAACTCACAAAATTCTTGCCTGACAGAAGCATGACTAGGGTTGTAGATACTGTATTTTAAGAATACAGAGGTTCTATAAAAAAAAAAGACTTGAATTTTTATCATTTGGTTATGGTTAAAATCGGGTATCAATATGAAAAAAAAACCGATTTATGACTGATTACTGGTTGGTTCGGGCTATTTCTTTGTATTTGATTTATCAATCGAATCGATAGTAAAACTGAAATTGTGAGATTCAGAACTACGAAAGTCAGATACCTAAAATCGGGGTAGCCGAAGGAAAGGGGGTTCGGTTCCTAAATGTAAATCCAATCCTTGCTTCTATTCTAGGATCTGAGGGAGATTATAGGAAGCACTATCAATACTTCCTAATTACCCTACCTTACTAGGGTGGTGCCCACTGACTGAGTCTTGAATTAAATTGGGTAGGTTGGTGGGGAATCAAATTGGGAGTTGCGGAAAGGGCTAAGGATAGTTTGTATTTTGTATCCAGACTCACGAGAATCCCTGAGTACTTACTCAGGTATCCAATCAATATTGGATTGGATGGGTAATCAACTCTTAACTATAACTATTATAGTTATAGAATAACTAACTATTCTATATCTTATATTATAGAATATAGAATCTAATTTTCTAATAAAAGTTGAAAAATACTTCTCCGTTTTTTGTAACACCCTGCCAAGAACGTAATTGGGGTGTCCCCCGATTGTTTCACAGAAAGAAACAGAGACAGTAAGACTTGGGGGGTAGATAGAGGTATGTGATAGATAGTTAAGATAGTTATCTTTTTACATCTTTATGGTATATATATATATTCTATTTATATTCCATTTTTTTTTCTTATGCTTATGAAAGCTAACAAAACAAACAATGGGTCTTACTATTCCTACATCTTTCATTAGTAACATTCCTTTAAGATCTCCAAGGGTAGTTGTATATCTTGCTTTTGCTTACTGCTTTCCGATTCGACCGGAGATCCTTGTAATTAGAGTATAGGAACTCTTGTATTCATTGGATTGGTTCATCAATAGCGTTAGAGCAAAATGCCATTTTGACTCTGCACCATTGATTCCACTATTATTAGTGATTAATAATGGAATAATTCCTTCATATTCATAGAGATCGGGGGAGATAATTTACATGGATATAGTAAGTCTCGCTTGGGCTGCTTTAATGGTGGTCTTTACGTTTTCCCTTTCACTCGTAGTATGGGGAAGAAGTGGACTCTAGGGGGTACTACTAATTAAGTTGAGTAATCAAATTGGATCAATGGTGCTTATGTTTAATGGACCGTTCCGCGAAGCGTTTTAAGATAATCCATTTCAAAAATTCTAGGGTAATCCAGTAATATATGAACAATGATCTTTCGATCAATATTTGAATGATTTGATTCTGATGTTGTTCGTATTTCGAAACTCAAAGGAATGCGCATGATAGGAAATTTTTCCAGCCGAACTCTTCCTATTCCTAAATATAATATTCGATTTCGATGAACCCGCTCTTACCATAATTATGGATATTACAATGAGGAGCAACCAACCCCTATTTTTTTATTTGTTTTTCCCTCTTGACTGTTCAAAGAGGAAGTACTGCTACTATTACGTGGATACGTACTTTCTACTGGAGATGCCATAGACGTAGTGGTTGTTCAAAGGGGTACTACGCATAATAAGATCTTGCGTCGGGTGATCCGTGCTCACTTAAGTTTTATACTTCTAGGAATCCTATTTATGCTTTATTGACTCACCTCATGTCATGGCTCAAGCATGAAAAATGGGTGGTGTTTACTACTTATACTTATTTTTCAAATCCGAAGAAGTGACTATAGAACTCCGTGGGGTATCTGTTAACGGCCCAATCAATTACTTCATTTATATGGATAGATATTGTATCTAGTCTATATCAAACCCATCCATTTTTTGAATTTATACAATACAACTTTATACATGCAATACAATATTTTTACAATATAATAATAGATAGTGTGGTAGAAAGAACTATATGAACCTTTCTACTACACCATCTATTATACTGTTGATTCCAGTTCTCTAATTTCATTTAAGACTTGGAATTGGAATCCCTTTTATTTCGTCAATCATTGATAAGAGCTAATAAGTCAAGTTTAATTCTAATCATTTTGACTGACTGTTTTTACGTAGATGATAAGTAAAAAAGCAGTAGGAACTAAAATGAACAGCGCAGTCGCAATAAATGCGAGAATATTGACTTCCATAATCTCATCGTTTTTTTTTGCTTCGCAATAACTCGGGATCTAATCCCATAGAAAAAAAAAAATAAAAATAAAAAGATTTCTCCTGTAAATTCAATGGGTGCATCCTGATGGTTGATACTGAATCGGATCAATATTCAATATTATATTATGAATATGAATAACAATATCTGATCTATTAAATCGATTCATCGTCGAGAATTGAATAGTATAACATAGGAAGATCTTTTATCCATACCGAATCAAAAATGGGATTCCTGATCTAATCAAGAATCCCATTGAATTTCTCATCTTTTTTTTTTTCATTCTTTAGTTTCTAAAATCTATCATCTTCTTTATAAGAATCATCCGACGAGGTATCATCTGACCTGTGTTCTGTTGCCGGCCTTCCATTGGTAACAGACCTAAACAGTAGGAGTGAAATGGAAAGGGGGAGGAGTTAAGCTCGAAGCGAAGTTTTCGTAATGATCTAATCCTCCTGGAAGGCAGAGAAATGTGATAAAGGTATGGGTATGGGATGGGTCTCGATATAAAAAAAAAGATCTAATATTCCGACAAATTCTTTCTTTATTGATTTTTCTCCTTCTTCGATGAAACCCTAAAATAAAAATATATATTATATAAAGATAAAGAAAATAAAGAAAAAAAAAAATGATTCATTCCCCCTGTGGAAAAGAAACAAAAGGGACGGATCATTGTTTGATCCTTTACTTTATATTAAAAGTAAGGACCCTCTTTTTCCTTGGATTGGGACTGAAAGCTAAATTCAGCATGCAATTTGAATAAGAATAAGATAGATAGATTGTTTTTAATTACTTTACTAATTGAGATTGCACAAAATCGTATCTCGAAAACACGAAAACAAAAGGGAGTAGGTTTAATAGTACTCTGCTGCCCGAGTAACTATGTTACTAAGTTAGTTAATTGTGTATCGTAGAATAAACGAGTACAATTTGTATATGTACTCCCTGGAAACGTATGGGTACTCTGTACCCTATTCCATTTCATGGATCAGAAGCAATTGAAAAAGTCAAACCAGTGGGTCTCTCTTGGAATCCCCAGTATGGCGATACCTACGACTACGTATGCCTCTCCCCCCAGCAATCGGTACTAGTTCAAATAATTGAAATTCCCGTCTTTGTCCGATGAGAAATTCGAAACGAAAAACAAAATAAAAAAAAATTAAGGATCCCCGCAGGAAATTCAATCCTGTCCCGGGCCCCCTCCTCACAGAAAATGGGAAGATGAATTGATGGATTCATCGGATCCGAGGTCGGGACTGACGGGGCTCGAACCCGCAGCTTCCGCCTTGACAGGGCGGTGCTCTGACCGATTGAACTACAATCCCAGGGTGAGGTATACAGCATGCATATATGTATTCTTATGCTTTCATTCGTTTCGTTTCTATTTACGAGAAATATTCTCGTGTTGTAAAAGAAACACGACTGATATACTGATATCCACATGGATACGGACTAGAGTAAGAATGACACAGATTACTGGTAATCCTACTAATATATTGAGAATCTATTTTTCAATGGAAAAAGGACTCTTTTTTTCTTTACTACCTTTGCAACAAATTGGGAATCTAGATCTTTAGACAGATCAGAAGATGTGAGAAATTGGAAAGAAACCAAGGGGTATTGTAGAAAAAATGGACCCTTTATCCCTATATATTTTATTCCCATATATCCTTAGAATACTTTTAGAATTTTAGAATATATGGGGCATTCTAAATATCTAAATAATGGGCATTTCTGGAGGACAAATTTGGTTATCATGGATCGGCGAATTAGTGGGCCGAGCTGGATTTGAACCAGCGTAGACATATCGCCAACGAATTTACAGTCCGTCCCCATTAACCGCTCGGGCATCGACCCAGGAAGAACAAATTCTGGGCTTATTGATAATCCATGATCAACTTCCTTTCGTAGTACCCTACCCCCAGGGGAAGTCGAATCCCCGCTGCCTCCTTGAAAGAGAGATGTCCTGAACCACTAGACGATAGGGGCATACCTGCCCGATCGCCATCATACTATGTTCATAGTATGAGCAGTTTTTTGGAATTGTCAATATAATGTAATGTATAATTATAATGGGATGACTAGATCCGAAAAATCTTTCCTGCTTCTACGATTCCATAGAATTTTTGATTTTAATTCATGAAATGAACCATCCCGTCCTATATCCTATATATATATAACGAAGTATGGGATCCCCTCAGGAAATGATTTGTTCGACAGACAGAAAAGGTAAGTCAAACCTTTCTTCCATTTTGACTCATCGACTCACTCATCGTTAAGATGGGATATAACCTATCTTTATCTCACACTAATACTAAGCCAGGAAATTAAAAAACGATAGAATGCTTTTTTTGATCGATTCAAAAAGATGATGTAGAACTGGTAAATCAGGGAAGGGATTCGCTGAAATATTTTGAATCGATGTCAGATTCGTACATGTATCAATCAAGTGAATCTCATCTGGATGGGTCAATAAAAGCAAAGCAATTAGTATAGGCCCGGCCCTGAAAGAATTCATTGCATTACCATTGCTATTTATCAAATATACAAAAGAAAATAATCATTTTTTTTTTCAT
>NW_027182152.1:0-10000 GCF_029961685.1 Aristolochia californica | reverse complement strand
ATGATGGATTTTAGTACAATTTGGACTGAGAGGGGGATCAAATGGTATAGTTCAAGTTCATTTGTTGGTAGCTTGGAGGATTACAAGCATGACTATTGCTTTCCAATTGGCTGTTTTTGCATTAATTGCTACTTCATCAATTTTAGTGATTAGTGTACCCGTTGTATTTGCTTCTCCTGATGGTTGGTCAAGTAACAAAAATGTTGTATTTTCAGGTACATCATTATGGATTGGATTGGTCTTTCTAGTAGCTATCCTTAATTCTCTAATATCTTGAACCTCCTCGTACAAGAATAAAAAAGTGACCCCTCCCCCGAAGGAATTCGGACTGTGAGACACATTAAAATTCAATATGAGCCCCCCCCCCCTCAAAAAAAAAAAGAAAGAAAAAGTTGGAGGGAGAGGGGTCACTTCTTGAATGAAAAATGAATAATCTAATGTTAAAATAAAATAATTGGAATCTAATATAATATATTATATAGCCCTGTACAAATATGATCCAGACACACATATATATATATATATATATATATATGATATATCATATATGTGTGAACATGATGATGTTCATATCAGAACGAAGAAATGCGGATATGGTCGAATGGTAAAATTTCTCTTTGCCAAGGAGAAGATGCGGGTTCGATTCCCGCTATCCGCCCATGGTAAAATAATCTAATATAATATGATAAATGATTCGGTATAGTTGACCACGATAGTGTAGTGGTTCTAACTTCCCTCTTCTTTCCTACTATCCCAAAACAATTAACGGAGTTACACCTAACGTCTAAAAATGTAGCGGAGACAGGATTTGAACCCGTGACTTCAAGGTTATGAGCCTTGCGAGCTACCAAACTGCTCTACCCCGCACGAAAGACCCGGGAACTAATGGACCAAGAAGGATTGCCCCTCTACCATAATAAATAGAATAGCCCATTTCTACAGAATGGTAAAGGGGCCCCTCTATGATCATAGATCATAGAGACCCATAGAAATATGAAGAAGGGGTATTTTTACCCTTACCAACTTGATCTCGTTGCCCCCGGCAACAAACATGCATGAACCCTTTCGCGAAGTATGTGCCCGGATAGCCCAAAGTCCCGATAGTTACCTCTGGGCCTTCCGGTCGAAAAGCAACGTCGATGAAGACGTATAGGTGCACTATTACGTGGCGGGGATTGCAATTTTCCATGAATTTGCCATTTGTCACTCAACGACGAAACTTTGCTTATTTCTTTTTTTAGGGATCGGCGAATCAAATGATATTTCTCTTTTAATTTCCGCCTTTTATTCTCCCTTTGAATCAAACTTTTCCTTGCCATAATTGTTCAGTTCCTATTTTATTATCAATGATACGGGTCGGATCCTAGATGTAGAAATATAAGAGGGTAGTGGTAGTCCCCCTTCTCCACCGAATCAAATGAGATTGTTCCCGATGGAGCACATTACAAGAAAAATGAATTAACCAAATTTGCCTGATGTAGAGGCAATCAAGAAGGCTGCGTAAGTGAATATATAACCTACAGAAAAGTGGGCTAATCCAACCAATCTTGCTTGCACAATGGAAAGAGCCACTGGTTTATCCCTCCATCGAATCAAATTAGCCAAAGGTGTGCGTTCATGAGCCCATGCTAAAGTTTCAATCAATTCCTGCCAATATCCACGCCAGGAAATTAAGAACATAAATCCAGTCGCCCAAACAAGATGTCCAAATAGGAACATCCATGCCCAGACCGATAAACTATTCGTACCAAAAGGGTTATATCCATTGATAAGTTGTGAAGAGTTTAACCATAGATAATCTCTTAACCATCCCATCAAATAAGTGGAGGATTCGTTAAATTGGGAAACGTTACCTTGCCATAATGTGATGTGCTTCCAATGCCAATAAAAAGTAACCCATCCTATGGTATTTAACATCCAGAAAACTGCCAAATAAAATGCGTCCCAAGCCGAAATATCACAAGTACCACCTCGTCCCGGGCCGTCGCAAGGAAAACTATAACCGAAATCCTTTTTATCTGGCATTAACTTGGAACCGCGCGCGTCTAAAGCACCTTTTACTAAAATCAATGTAGTTGTATGCAAACCTAGAGCAATCGCATGATGAACCAAGAAGTCTCCAGGACCTATTGTTAAGAATAGTGAATTACTATTCTCATTAACGGCATTCAACCAGCCAGGTAACCATATGCTTCGACCAGCATTAAATGCTGGGCCATTCGTTGAAGATAAGAGTACGTCGAACCCATATGAAGTCTTACCGTGAGCAGATTGTATCCATTGGGCAAATATAGGCTCAATCAAGATTTGTTTCTCCGGAGTACCAAAAGCGAGCATGACGTCGTTATGAACATAGAGTCCTAAAGTATGAAACCCCAGAAACAGGCTGGCCCAACTTAAATGAGATATGATAGCTTCTTTATGGTCTAACATTCTTGCCAATACATTATCCTCATTCTGTTCTGGATTGTAATCTCGAATGAAGAATATAGCTCCATGAGCAAAGGCTCCTGTCATGATGAACCCTGCGATGTATTGGTGATGAGTATATAACGCAGCTTGAGTAGTAAAGTCTTGTGCTATAAATGCGTAAGCGGGTAAAGAGTACATGTGTTGAGCTACCAAGGAGGTAATAACCCCTAAAGAGGCTAGGGCAAGACCCAATTGAAAATGAAGCGAATTATTGATTGTGTCATAAAGACCCTTATGTCCACGCCCCAATCGACCTCCCGGAGGAATATGTGCTTCTAAAAGATCTTTCATACTATGCCCAATACCGAAGTTAGTTCTATACATATGGCCAGCAACGAGAAAAATAAATGCAATAGCTAAATGATGATGGGCAATGTCGGTCAGCCATAAACTTTGTGTTTGTGGATGGAATCCCCCGAGAAGGGTTAGAATGGCAGTTCCCGCCCCTTCGTAGGTGCCGAATAAATGACTACTGGAATCGGGGTTCTGGGCATAAAGATTCCACTGACCTGTAAAAAGGGGGCCCAACCCCTGGGGATACGGTAATACATCTAAGAAATTATTCCATCTGACGTACTGCCCCCTTGATCCGGGAATAGCGACATGAACTAAATGCCCTGTCCAAGCCAAGGAACTTACTCCGAATAGTCCTGACAAATGATGATTGAGACGAGATTCGGCATTTTTAAACCACGAAACGCTTGGTTTCCACTTGGGCTGTAGATGTAACCAACCCGCTATTAAGGATATGGCAGAAAGAAATAATAGAAAAAGAGCTCCAGTATAAAGATCCTCATTGGTACGTAAGCCGATTGTATACCACCACTGATAAACACCGGAATAAGCGATATTCACTGGGCCGAGAGCACCCCCTCGAGTAAAAGCTTCTACCGCCGGTTGACCAAAATGAGGATCCCAAATTGCATGAGCAATTGGTCTTACATGTAAAGGGTCCTGTACCCATGACTCAAAATTTCCTTGCCAAGCTACATGAAACAGATTTCCGGAAGTCCACAGAAAGATTATTGCTAACTGCCCGAAGTGAGAAGCAAAAATGTTCTGATAAAGACGTCCCTCAGTAATATCATCATGACTCTCGAAATCATGTGCGGTAGCAATACCAAACCAAATACGACGAGTAGTGGGGTCCTGAGCTAAGCCTTGGCTAAACCTTGGAAATCTTAATGCCATAATGCCTTTCAAATCCTCCTAGCCATTATCCTAGTGCAATAATTCTTGCTAAGAAGAATGCCCATGTTGTGGCAATTCCGCCCAGAAGGTAATGGGTTACTCCTACAGCGCGTCCTTGTACAATGCTCAAGGCTCTAGGCTGAATAGCAGGAGCAACTTTTAATTTGTTATGAGCCCAAACGATGGATTCAATGAGTTCTTGCCAATAACCACGGCCGCTGAATAGAAACATTAAACTAAACGCCCAGACAAAATGAGCGCCTAGGAAAAAAAGGCCGTATGCGGATAATGAGGAACCATAAGACTGAATTACCTGAGATGCTTGTGCCCATAAGAAATCCCGGAGCCACCCATTAATAGTAGTGGAACTTTGCGCAAAGTTCCCCCCCGTGATATGAGTTACCACCCCTTGATCACTTATACTGCCCCAAACATCTGACTGCATTTTCCAACTGAAGTGGAATATCACTACCGAAATGGAATTGTACATCCAGAATAGGCCTAAGAAGACATGATCCCAGGCGGATACTTGGCATGTTCCCCCTCTTCCGGGGCCGTCACAAGGGAAACGAAACCCAAGATTTGCTTTATCAGGTATCAATCGTGAGCTACGAGCAAATAGAACACCTTTCAGTAATATCAATACAGTCACATGGATCGTAAATGCATGAATGTGATGTACCAAAAAATCTGCGGTTCCTAATGGAATAGGTAACAAAGCGACTTTGCCCCCTACAGCCACTAAATCACTACCCCCCCAAGTCAAGCTGGTGCTTGTTGTTGCACCAGGAGCTGTTGCACTAGGTGCTAAAGCATGGGTGTTTTGTACCCATTGAGCAAAGATGGGTTGTAATTGTATAGCGGTATCTGAAAACATATCTTGGGGACGCCCTAAAGCACTCATGGTATCATTATGAATATACAAACCAAAACTGTGAAAGCCTAGAAATATACATGCCCAGTTGAGATGTGATATGATTGCGGCGCGGTGCCTAAGTACACGATCTAATAGATCGTTGTATCGAGTAGTTGGATCATAGTCTCTTACCATAAAAATGGCTGCGTGTGCAGCAGCACCAACTATGAGAAACCCACCAATCCACATGTGATGTGTGAACAACGAAAGTTGTGTACCATAGTCAGTAGCTAAGTATGGATAGGGGGGCATGGAATACATATGGTGAGCTACAACAATGGTTGAAGAGCCTAACATAGCTAAGTTAAGAGATAATTGAGCATGCCATGACGTTGTTAGGATCTCATAGAGACCTTTATGACCCTGACCTGTAAATGGACCTTTATGAGCCTCTAAAATATCTTTCAGACCGTGACCAATGCCCCAGTTAGTCCTATACATGTGACCAGCTATCAGGAAAAGAATTGCAATAGCTAAATGATGGTGTGCAATATCGGTCAGCCATAGACCCCCTGTTACTGGGTCTAATCCTCCCCGAAAAGTAAGAAATTCCGCGTATTTTGACCAATTCAAGGTGAAAAATGGGGTTGCTCCCTCAGCAAAACTTGGATAAAGTTGAGCCAAAAGATCCCGATTCAAGATAAATTCATGAGGAAGCGGTATCTCCTTAGGATCTACCCCGGCATCTAGAAATTGGTTAATCGGCAAAGATACATGTACTTGGTGTCCCGCCCAAGAAAGAGACCCCAGTCCTAGTAACCCCGCTAAGTGGTGATTTAACATGGATTCTACATCTTGGAACCAAGCCAATTTAGGAGCAGCTTTGTGATAATGGAACCAACCGGCAAAAAGCATTAACGCTGCAAATACCAATGCACCAATTGCGGTACAATAGAGTTGTAATTCGCTAGTTATTCCAGACGCTCTCCAAATCTGAAAAAATCCAGAGGTTATTTGTATTCCTCGGAAACCCCCGCCCACATCACCATTCAATATTTCTTGACCCACTATTGGCCAAACCACCTGGGCGCTGGGTCCAATGTGAGTAGGATCGCTTAGCCATGCTTCATAATTGGAAAAACGAGCACCGTGGAAATACATGCCACTCAGCCAAAGAAAGATGATGGAGAGTTGACCGAAATGAGCACTAAAGACTTTTCGAGAGATCTCCTCCAAATCACTCGTATGGCTATCGAAATCGTGAGCATCAGCATGTAGATTCCAGATCCAAGTGGTAGTATCAGGGCCCTTAGCTATTGTTCTTGAGAAATGACCGGGTTTGGCCCATTCCTCGAAAGAAGTTTTTACGGGATCCCTGTCTACCATAATCTTCACTTCTGGTTCCGGCGAACGAATAATCATTGAGTCCTCCTCTTTCCGGACAACACATACAAAGAGACCCGCCAACTGTCAGTAATTAGTGAACCTCTGAGAGATGGGTATTTATGATTAGTGATTAGTTCCTTTCTTTCCTATCTCCCATCTATTTATTTTCTTTAGTTATTTACTAGAGCAATTATGATATGGAAGTCAATCCGGGGCAAGTGTTCGGATCTATTATGACATATCTGGGGGGCGCCCAACGGACCTTTATCTAATAATAAAGCCCCTTCCTCACATGGCATGGCGCAAAAACCATTTTTGGTGCAATCCAATGTATTCATATTTCAATGTATAAATGCCTAGATGAATCCACTTCAGTTTAGATCTTACATATATCTCACATGGAACGTATTTATTACTCTATTACAAATCAAAGAATCATTCATTAGTCATTAAAAAGAAAAAAGAGACATCCCGATATCCCTATTTAGTCAGTCGAGGATATAGCTTTATTAGCATAGAAAAAAGGAATGGAATGTATTCTGTACAGTATCTATATGGTTTATACTTCGGAAGTACCAGACGAAATAGAACGATCTTAGAAGGGATATAATGAAATTCCTTGATTGGCTCTTCCCAGAGGAACGATCCATTTTATTTGATTAATGGATCCAACATAACATGATAATTGAATTAAAAAAAAAAGAGTGTTCTTATTCGAACCGCCCTGTGATCTTCAACCAATTATGGGCTTCAATATAATTACCTGGAGTAAGCGATATTGCTTGTTTCCAATATTCAGCAGCTTGATCAGACCAAGCCTCCGCAATTTCAGAATCCCCCTGTCGAATGGCCTGTTCTCCCCGGTCGGAATAGGTGGGTCATTTCCTTCCCTTAGAACCGTACTTGAGAGTTTCCTACCTCATACGGCTCCGCCGTCAAGTCTTTTGGTGTCCCATCTTAATCTACCATATCTATAATTGAATGAGATTTCTCGTAAATCTATCCCGGGTTAACCAGAAGAGGTTAATTACATGAGTTTCAAACTCTTTTTTTGATCAAAAATGCGTTTTATCTTTTCTCCCACCTTCAGAAAAATAAAGCATAGGTACCGTACCCCCTCTATCATTAGAATCTTCTGAAAGGTAACTATCTCGGTTTCATATAGGAATTGATATTGATATAGAATCTTTGAAAAAGACTTTCCTCCATAAGAAAGAAAGGACTTACTATCTTTGGGATCTGATGCTACACCGCTGCTCAATACCTTAGTAGATCGACTCTATTACATAAGTTGATTCCTCACTTTTATCTCATATCATAAGATATGATATGTTCTGTAAGCAGTTCTTATTGTATCGGCCCCAAAACCTCTCTAATTGATCTTTACGGCGCTTACCCTATCAATTAAATTAGATCCTTTATCCATGGAATCTAGTATATAGGCCATACCTATTTCTTCATATTTTGGCCTCTATGAAGTCTTTCTTTGCTACAGCTGATAAAAATCGTTGCTTTGGACGATGCATATGTAGAAAGCCTATTTTTTTTTTCTAGTATTGACTAGCGTATTTGATCTTTCTTTCCTTCTTTCTATAGTGGAGATAGTCGCACGTAATGACAGATCACGGCCATATTATTAAAAGCTTGTGGTAAGAATGGGTTTCGCTCTAGCGCCCGGAAATAATATTCCAAAGCCTTCGTATGTTCCCCGTTGCTTGTGTGGATAAGGCCTATGTTATAGAGTATATAACTTCGATCGTAGGGATCAATTTCTAGTCGCGTAGCTTCATAATAATTTTGTAAAGCTTCCGCATAATTTCCTTCGGATTGAGCTGACATCCGTTACGGTCGTTCATTCTATTCAAAGAATCTCCGTTTCAGAACCGTACGTGAGACTTTCATCTCATACGGCTCCTCCCTTCTCTTCTGTGCATAGTAATAAAGGGAATAACCCATGGAATCGGAATCAAAAAAGATTGAAATATTTTCATTATGAACTGATGGGGGCTAGTGTTTTTACAAGAAATCTCTAGCCAGCCTTCCTGTAGGAGGTCTTTTTCTTAACACCAAACGTGTTGATGCTAGATAGAAATGCTCACTCCAACAATTTCTTTGTCCTCAACGCCCTCTATTTGATTTGCAGGAATTAGTCACTTCAACGATCTTCGATGGTTATACGGGTATCCAAAGCACAAACGAGATGGATGTTTGTTGTCCCAACCATTCTTGTTAGTCCCGATCCCAATAAGGAAAAGGGGTATAATATATAACAAAGTTTTCGTGTTGTTGATTCCTAGGTGTAGTGCTTCTTCCCCTATGCGCCGCCTATTGGTACTGGTGGAGTAGGATTAACCTGCAATACAGAACCTATAGGTGTAACCTTTCGCTCAATGCTAAAATCGATAATTGAAGCATCTGAGGTTGCATCAATCGGGGATACACGACAGAAGGAATTGTTCGATCTCTACTACCCCAAACTTCACCTTCACCAAGCGGAAGTTTATTTAAAGAATTTTTTTTTTGTGTCCTGAACCATGTCCCCTTCTCATAAGACTGAAAGAGGTCAAATCCAATATATAATAATATAATATAATAAGTAAATATAAATAAATAGAATTATATTATATAATTAGAATATATATAAATTTTAATATTAATAAATAAATAAAAAAAAAACGAATCAAATCACACCATCTCTGTAATAGGTAAATGCCTCTTTTTCTCCTGAAGTTATCGGAATTATTCGTAATAAGATATTGGCTACAATTGAGGAGGTCTTATCAAGAAAATTTCCACTTATCCGAGATCTAGGCATAGTTTACAACCCATTCCATAATTCTTCTCATTATCCTCTCCCTCGAGGGAAAATGCTCCCATAAACAAAGGAATTGTACAGTACGAAATCACATAAAAACAGAGTAATTGTAAAAAAAAAAAGACCCTCAAAATTGCCCCTTTTAAGACAGGGATAGATAGGAAATATTGGAATCAGATTGGATTTCAGTCCAATGTGGTATACCAATGAACAGAACTCTTACTCTTTATTTTATCGAAGTTAAGGAATCCAAGAAATTTTCCTACAAATTCTGATCTAACTCGAGGAGTTTTTTTTTTTTTTATTATTACCCAAAGAGTCAAAAGAATCAAATAAGCATTCCATGATGAAAATAGAATAACCAACCCATCCATTTTGGGCGAATAGCGCGTATCCACAAACAAAACAATACAATGGAAATATTAAAATCATAGGGCGACCCATGAATTTATTTATAATAGATCCATGGGAATAATAGATCCATGGGATAGCTCATGAGAAGAGTTGTTGTTGATAAATCTGAAACTAGAAAGGAATTTTTTAATTCCTATGGACCTCTAAATATAACCATAGTATAAAATACTATAGTATAGTATAGAGTTTGTGGATTCGTCCCAATTCATTGGTTGTTTAATCCGGTATACGGTATAAATATCCGAATAAGATGGAGAGGGTCGTCGTCTTGACAAAGATGAATAGATAGTTTTTTTAATATTAAGTTAATATTAAATAAAAAAAAATGTGTTTTTATCCCTCGAGCCTCGAAGGAAGATCTTTGTTTGACGAAAAGTTTTCGATTTATAATAGATCGGTCGTACCTTTATTGTATTGCAATAAAAAATTCAATAAAATAATATGAATGACTCGCTATTCACCGGGTTTCCGGGCAATAATCCTAAGATTCTGTGGGAAAGGTGGCCGAGTGGTTCAAGGCGTAGCACTGGAACTGCTATGTAGGCTTTTGCTTACCGAGGGTTCGAATCCCTCTCTTTCCGTACCTTGACCTACACCTAATTTACCAACGTTACCAACCACAATGTATCAAATAACAATGGATACCATTATTCCAAGAGTAGGGCCTTTGCTTTCTAGTGATTCTCTATTGCCAATTACTGTGGTAGATAAAATATCGGATCGGAAAGGGTGGACAAGGAATGAGAATCTGACCGCGGATCCACTTGGGATACGAAAAGGATACGAAAATGGGGGAAAATCCGGATTAAATCCCTTAACTTAGTTCTATTTACTTTGTTTGGTGAAACAGGGTAGACAAAATTGTA
>NW_027182151.1:15000-21786 GCF_029961685.1 Aristolochia californica | reverse complement strand
ATACATCAATGATAGAATCATTTCTGATTGGATCATATCAAATATGGGCCCGCCACTCCGATAGGGATGAAAGAAGCTGGTCAAGAAATATAATAGGGACACACCTCTTTGATATAGGAATAAGGGCCTGTATCTAATGAATTCAACGGCTCCAAGATAAATGAAAGAAAAGAAGGGGGGGTCACAATGTGATTTCTTTCTCATAAGGAAGAGGGAGGGGGGATATGGCGAAATTGGTAGACGCTACGGACTTGATTGGATTGAGCCTTGGTATGGAAACCTACTAAGTGGTAACTTCCAAATTCAGAGAAACCCTGGAATTAAAAATGGGCAATCCTGAGCCAAATCCTGTTTTCAGAAAAAAAAAAAGGATAGGTGCAGAGACTCAACGGAAGCTGTTCTAACGAATGGGGTTGACTTTACTACATTGGTAGAAGAATCCTTCTATCGAAACTCCAGAGTGGGATGACCCTAGATATGTACGTATACGTACTGAAATATCAAAGATTAATCACGACCCGAATCCATATTTTTTTTTTCTAAAAATTTCAGAATAATAATTTCAGAAGCAGAAGGAAGAATCGAATAGTCAGTGATCAAATCGACTATCACACCAGAGTCTGATAGATCTTTTTAAGGATGTCTGATAGATCTTTTTAAGGATTGATTAATCGAGTGAGACGAGAATAAAGATAGAGTCCCATTCTACATGTCAATACTGACAACAATGAAATTTATAGTAAGAGGAAAATCCGTCGACTTTAGAAATCGTGAGGGTTCAAGTCCCTCTATCCCCAATAAAAGGCCTATTTGACTCCCTAAGCATTTATCCTCTTTTTTTTTTATCAGTGGTTCAAAATTAGATATGTTTTTCACTTACTCTACTCTTTCACAAATGGATCCGGCCAGAAATCTTTCTCTCTTCTCACTGTGATAGATATGATATACGTACAAATGCCCATCCATATATGGATGGGCAAAGAATCTCCATTACGGAACCTTTCACAGTTCATATCATTACTCTTACACTTACATTTACAAAGTCTCCTTTTTGAAGATCCAACAAATTACCGACTTTATTTAGGTAAGTTAATGCTTTTTGAGTCCCTTTCATTGACATAGGCCCAAGCTTTCTTTTTCTTTTAGTAGGATCATGCATCGAGAATGGTCGGGATAGCTCAGCTGGTAGAGCAGAGGACTGAAAATCCTCGTGTCACCAGTTCAAATCTGGTTCCTGGCACGTGGTTAATGTATCGAATAGATAAGATACTCATACAAATAAATCAATAGAGTCAGAACCCATATTAATATTATTTAATATTATATGCGTTAATAGTCCAGAGCATAATACATATTTATCCATCTACATCTAGATGTATAGATAGACGCCTCCGTCTTGTAGATGGGTAAAAAACGAGTAGATGGGTAAAGATATGAGTAAAGAAAATAATTGGATTCCGTTCCCTCCTCTTTTTTGTTTGTTTGTTCATACTGTATCTCTTCCCGCACAAAAAGAATGTTAATACTTCATACATATCCGAAGTCGAAGTTAGTTGGTCGAAAACCCTAAAAGACTAGTCTGGAGGAGTTGAAGGATAGGAAAAGGCAGGGTTCATTTCAGAGACAGTCCAAAAAATCCGATCCTTTTTTATTTTATTTAATTTCTGAATTTTTCTTTTTTTATTTCAGAATTTACGATTTTATTTCATATTCTATTTCTTCACTTTCCCATTTATTCACTCCCTTCTATGCAGCTTTCCGTGGCCCCATCTAAGCGATGCGCGCGGTACAAAGTTCATGGTGCAGAACTCTTTTGATTCATCCTACAGGCTCTGCTCATCTGAAATGGGACTCTTCAAAATTTGAGAATCTAAATGAAGCTTCTTTAGCAGCCCATCCATAGTACGAATGAAAGGCCAGTTACTCCGTTTCATCTAGAACAGAACGTAAAAAGATTCCTTGAATATCTGGAGTCGTATAAGTGAAGATTAGTTTCTTATCATTCATCTTATCATTCAATGAGCATCTTGTATTTCATAGAAATTGGGGGTAATATAATCCTTACGTAAAGGCCAGCCTAGCCAACTTTCGGGCATCAAGATACGTTTCAGGCGTGGATGATTCTCATAAGCGATTCCCAACATATCATAGGATTCCCGCTCTTGAAAGTCTGCGCTTTTCCAAATCCAGAAAACAGACGGGATTCTAGGATTCGTCCTTGGGGCAAATACTTTTATGCATACCTCTTCGGGTTGATCCACACCATACTGTATTCTCGTAAGATGATACACGCTAGCTAACAATCCGCCTGGTGCTACATCATAGGCACACTGGGAACGTAGATAATTGTAACCATATACATATGAAATGACAGCAATGGAGTACCAATCCTCGGGTTTTATTTGTAAAGTCTCTATTCCTTGGTAATCGAAGCCCAAAGATCTATGAACTAGCTCATGCTTGACTAGCCAAGCGGATAAACGACCCTGCATCTTCTTGATCTCTCCCACATTTGTATGAGTATTTCAAATTGCCGATGAAATTTATGAAGATTGACCCACTGCTTGTTATCCTGGACAACACAAAAGCATCCTGCCTTTCCTAATTCAATAATTCGTGGGAAGACACTGAACTTTTGTATTTGAAAAAATGCTTCAGAAGGTATCTCTGAAGTAGATGGGGACTGGTAGAGTAATCCTTGATCATAATTTCCAGTATGAGTACTTCGCTCAACATGAAACTTGTGATTGGTAGTAAAATATCGATTTTCCTGTTGAGACCCAATTCTATCTTCATAGATTTCTCGAGAGACTTTCTTACGAAGTTTCGTTATAGCATCCATAATTGCCTCTGGTTTGGGTGGGCAGCCCGGCAAATAGACATCCACAGGAATTAGCTTATCGACTCCCCGAACGGTACTATAAGAATCGGTACTAAACATCCCCCCTGTAATGGTACAAGCTCCCATAGCAATGACATATTTCGGTTCAGGCATTTGCTCATATAATCTCACTAAAGAAGGAGCCATTTTCATTGTTACCGTGCCGGCTGTTAAAATTAGGTCCGCCTGCCTAGGACTTGATCTTGGTACCAGCCCATAACGATCAAAGTCGAATCGAGATCCTATTAATGAAGCAAACTCAATGAAGCAACAACTGGTACCGTAGAGAAGTGGCCATAAACTGGAGAGTCTTGACCAATTCGAGAGGTCATTCGGTGTAGTTGAAATAACTGAATTTTGGGCTGTTCGGTCAAGTAACGGAAATTCAATAGAATTCATAACTGTCTCAATGTAACCTTTTCCTTCTTTTTTATTGTCTGAGGATTCAGGGGTTAAGACCATTCCAATGCTCCTTTTCGCCATGCATAAACTGAACCAACAATTAGGATAAGCACGAAAATGAAAGCTTCTATAAATACGGATAGACCCAATACATCGAAACTCATTGCCCATGGATAAAGAAAGACCGTTTCAACATCAAAAACAACAAAAACTAGAGCAAACATGTAATAGCGGATTCGGAATTGTAACCAAGCATCCCCCATTGGTTCTATACCCGATTCATAACTGGAGAGCTTCTCCGGTCCTTCACTAATCGGGGCTAAAACTCCGGAAATAAAAAATGCCAAAATAGGAATAACACTTGATATTATCAGAAATGCCCAAAAAAATATCATATTCGTGAAGCAGAAACATAGATGCACTCCTATTAATGTGGAATATACCGAATTAGTCAATTCGAATTTTAATTGTCAATTTATTCATAACTATTTAGTCGAAACACCAATTAGGGTGGAACCACGTAGTTTCATTTGTTTGCTATGAATCATGTCTCGTTTCAAGATTCATCCAACGGAATCCCACTTACATTTACTTCGATTCCATTCAGGATGTAGACATATTATGTTTTTATACAAAAAAACTCTCTCACTTTGTTTTGTTTCGGATTTTCTTAAAATAAAAAAGTAATTAAAGACTATTTGAAATAATATGAAAATAATATGAATATTATTTCTATTCATAAAATCATAAAAAAAAAATATTAAATATAAATATATAACATAACAATGTTATATTAATATATTAATTAATATTTAAATTAACAGAAAATTCAAAATATGAAATTGAATTAATATTTAATATAATATAAATATATATTATATCAAATTTCTAATATAATTTGAATAATAATAGAATAAAAATTCTAATAAATAATAAGCCTGGCTTGGGTAAATTTTTCTCTCTTTTTTTTTTTTCTTTTATAATATCACAACACAAATAGTCAGATGTAGTAGAATGCCTAGGGATTTCTATCTTAGGATTTATGGTATATTCCACTTGGTTTGTGTTGATGTATTCTTTTCATTAGGGTCTGGTTAGAGGATCGTCATTCTGTCTATTGATTCGATACAGATACGGAAATAGAATGCATCGGCCAATTAGATTCTCTCCCTTTGTCCCAAATTTATACTTAATTGATTTGATTCAATCTGTTAAATTGTGAGAAATCCTTCCATATTTCCATATAAACTTCCATATTTCCATATAAATAGATATATAACAACTCATGGATTCCTATACCAAATTATAGACTTTTGACTTGTACTCCCTACCCCCGATGGTCCCCCTAGAGAGAATAAAGAATCGAGTTATTTAATTAGACTTAGAATAGAAGTCTTGAAGAAGTCATTCCATTTCGGACCAATTTCTAGGACTCAAAATCGCGATTTGAAATGATTTGAAATACTTGTTAATAACATCTGATAAGACTACCCAAGGGGTTAGGTTTCGTGACAATAAAAAGGTTTGTTTCCTTTGAAGTAAACCTACACAATGGAGTGTACCACAGTCGTAGAATCGGCTGAATCATAAATGATCCGCATAAGATACTTCTAATGGAATCAGGCGTTGTTGAACGATTCGACAGACCAAATCCAAAAATAGACTCATAGAAATAGAAGAGGGTGCAAACGTTGATACGTTTAGGTTATAGGTTAGCGTCCATTTTTTATCTCTGAAACAATGCACTGCATTGGAGTTATTGTGGAACAACAAAGCGATGAGTCAGAAGGATCCCCAGCCCGTGCAAGTTCAAACAGGCCCCCAATCTTCTTGCTTGCATAAAGTCTGTATCGGAAGGAAGGACCAGTAGAATTGGAATGATGAACAATTGAATTAGATTAGGTTGGAATAAAAAAAAAATAAGTATTGTGCAGAAACAGAAGACTACTTGCTTTGCCAACCCACCGCGCGGGCCAGCCACAAGCACTAATGTGAGAAAATGAGAGCTACACAAAAATGTCAAAATGACACGGATGTCAAAATATATAGGGCTATACGGACTCGAACCGTAGACCTTCTCGGTAAAACAGATCAAACTGAGTATTATCTAAATGATTCGAACTGTTTCAAAGACCCAACATGCATTTTTTTTGCATTGGGCTCTTTCGTTAACTGATATAAGAATCGGCTAGTCCACCATACTTTTTCTTGACAGGAAGATAACGAGATGGTTCCACGTGCTCTGATTCATTTTTTGTATTCTGATCCAGGAGCAATACCAAAGTGTTTTCAAAGAAGGATTGCCTTGACGTAGGTCTGCCTCCGGCCTAGATCAACCTAAGTTAGGTTGAGTCTCTATCGCTCCGCTCAAAGAGTCAAATATGATACTTCATACACCTTAAAGCTCATAGGGCGAAAAGAGGTTATGTTATTTTGAGGTCCTTATACCCATTATGCCTAGCATTGAATAGACTAGGTATTCACCTTATCAATTATCAAATCAATGATGGGTTCTATTTTAAATTGGTACCTGAATCGGACCGAACCAAAGATTTGTCAGGCTATTGTTCTCTTGTTCCCTCGAATCCATGGAGTAAGACACCGATTTATCAATAAGATCAATTCTGTTGATTGCATGATGAACTCCCCTGAAAAAGCATTGGCGCGCGTGTAAACGAGGTGCTCTACCTAACTGAGCTATAGCCCTTGTCATAGATATCTTAACATCTAGATAATATCTTGTCAAGATGGATATTCTATGGTCCCATATGATAGCTCTCTGACCCCTTTACTGACAAAGATTGGTATTGCTTAGAAGTAGTATTCCATCTATAATGCCCATGCGAGGGGTCTTCCTTTTTTTTTTCTTTGTGATGATAAATGACCTACTTAACTCAGCGGTTAGAGTATTGCTTTCATACGGCAGGAGTCATTGGTTCAAATCCAATAGTAGGTATAACTTATTAGATACCGGAGTCAATGGTCTCTAATAAGTTTTTCTACCCACCCTTTCCTATTTTTTAATTAATCTTTTACCCTTTCCCTATTATCCTCCCACTATTCATACTTTATGTTTGTATTTTTTTCCTTGCATCAGATTACACTTGATTGTATCCAATTGGTGGAATCCAAATAAGGTGTATAAACGGAGCTTCTTTTGATTATTCTGATGCATCGACGATTACGAAAACGAAATAGCATTGACAGCCTCTACGCGTGTCCTAGCTCGTCTGAGAGCTAGATTCGCCTCAATTACCTGTCTCTTGCCTTCAGCTTTACTCAAGTTAGCTTCCGCTATTTCAAGAGTTCGCTGAGCTTCTTGCGGATCAATGTCACTACCCCTCTCACCATCATTTACTAAAATGGTGATCTCATTATTGCCTATTCTAGCGAAACCACCCATCAGAGCCATCGTTACCCGTTGATCGTTAAGGCATATTCTCAAAATACCTATATCTACTGCTGTGGCAATAGGGGCGTGATTTGGTAATACACCAATTTGG
>NW_027182151.1:0-10000 GCF_029961685.1 Aristolochia californica | reverse complement strand
AGTGGTAACGATAATGACAGTGATAGTGACATTTATGGTTACATTTTTAGTGAAAGTTTAAGTGGTAATGACAGTGAGAGTTCTAGTATAAGAACTGGCGGTAATGACAGTGATTTCAACATCAGAGGAAGATCTAATGATTTCGATATAAATCAAAAATACAAACATTTATGGGTTCAATGTGAAAATTGTTATGGATTAAATTATAAGAAATTTTTTCGATCAAAAATGAATATTTGTGAACAATGTGGATATCATTTGAAAATGGGCAGTTCAGATAGAATTGAACTTTTGATTGATCCGGGCACTTGGGAACCTATGGATGAGGACATGGTCTCTATCGATCCCATTGAATTTCACTCGGAAGAGGAACCTTATAAGGATCGTATCGATTCTTATCAAAGAAAGACAGGTTTAACTGAGGCTGTTCAAACAGGCATAGGTCAACTAAATGGCATTCCTATAGCAATTGGGGTTATGGATTTTCACTTCATGGGGGGTAGTATGGGATCCGTAGTAGGCGAGAAAATCACCCGTTTGATCGAGTATGCTACTAATAGATCTCTACCTGTTATTATGGTGTGTGCTTCTGGAGGAGCACGCATGCAAGAAGGAAGTTTGAGTTTGATGCAAATGGCTAAAATATCTTCTGCTTCATATGATTATCAATCAACTAGAAAGTTATTCTATGTATCAATCCTTACATCCCCTACAACCGGTGGAGTAACAGCCAGTTTTGGTATGCTCGGAGATATCATTATTGCCGAACCAAATGCCTACATTGCATTTGCGGGTAAAAGAGTAATTGAACAAACATTGAATAAGACAGTACCCGACGGTTCACAAGGTGCTGAGTATTTATTCTCTAAGGGCTTATTCGACCTAATCGTACCGCGTAATCCTTTAAAGGGCGTTCTGAGTGAGTTATTTCAGCTACATGGCTTCTTTCCCTTGAATCAAAATTCAAAACACTAATCTCAATTATTTGTAACGAACTTTAGTTTATTGGAATCAAAGTCACAATAAGAAGAATGGAGTTTTCTTTGGTGACATAAGTTCAGTTCTAGAATCAGAAGTTTCAGATAATGACTTTTCATTCTTTTGTACGGATCTAATCTATTTTTTTTTCCTACCCCTATTACTGATTACTAATCAGTAACCCTCTTTCAACAGGAGAAAAGAGTGAATTCTTGCTTTCGTGGAATAGAATTTCAAAATGAAAATAAAAAATCAAAAGAATTCCATGTTTTTTATTACTTCTTACGCATTACCATTACATTAATACTATTAATTAAATTAATAGTATTATATTAATATATGGAATATAGATAAAATCTATAATCCTATAATCAAAGTGTTGCATCTTTCTATATTTCCTTCAGATTTCTATATCTCCCGAGAACCCACATTTTGTATTGTACTATGAATCCCTGTCGGGTCGAATCCTAACAAACCCTTCAGTAACTCGTAAGAAACTCTTTATTAGAAGATTAAGGGCACAAGAACAACAATACAATACAATAATAAAGCGGATTATATGTATTTCGTGTGGAGTCGTATAAACACGCTTATTTAGTTCTACATTTGTTGTACTTCTTATTATATACTTAATAATACTTATAATATAATATATAATACTTATAATTTAATTCACATACTTATTTTATTATATCTTTATAAGAGGTACAAATATTAAATCGGGGTACCCATTCTATGACAGATTTAAACTTTCCCTCTTTTTTTGTGCCTTTAGTAGGCCTAGTATTTCCGGCAATTGCAATGGCGTCTTTATCTCTTCATGTTCAAAAAAACAAGATTGTTTAGGTTCAGTGGGACCAAATCTAATCAATCAACACTTGGACTTGGATCATAATACAGATATCTATTTAGTAGAATATGGTACCACGTCTGGTCTGGATATGGTTCCTTTCGAACACAAAAAAAAAAAAAAATCTTATGCATGCGGATACATGATATATGAAAAAATGCATATATATGCAGTATAGCTTTTTTTTAAGAAAAAATACATCAGTGGAAAAATGGAAAGTCAATGTATCTATATGTTATGTAGATATACATTGTGGGATCGTATGAAGAAGATGTTATTATTTTACATCTACCCAATTTGATGAATTACCCCTAAGGGTTCACATCATAATAGTGCTAGTTGATGAGAGTTACTTCGGGACAAAAAAAATAGTAAAGTCAAATTTAAATTCATTTGGCCTATTCTCTCAATTCCAATAGAATGCAACTGGATCTAATATGAACTGGCGATCAGAACGTATATGGATAGAACTTATAACAGGGTCTCGAAAAATAAGTAATTTCTGCTGGGCCTGTAATCCTCTTTTTAGGCTCACTAGCATTCTTATTGGTTGGAACTTCCAGTTATCTTGGTCGGAATCTCATATCTTTGTTTCCGTCTCAGCAAATAATTTTTTTCCCTCAAGGGATCGTGATGGCTTTCTATGGAATAGCCGGTCTGTTCATTAGTTCCTATTTGTGGTCCACAATTTTGTGGAATGTAGGTAGTGGTTATGATCGATTCGATAGAAAAGAAGGAATAGTGTGTATTTTTCGTTGGGGATTTCCTGGAAAAAATCGCCGCGTTTTTCTACGATTCCTTATGAGAGATATCCAGTCAATCAGAATGGAAGTTAAAGGGGGTCTTTATCCTCGCCGTGTCCTTTATATGGAAATTAGAGGCCAGGGAGCCATTCCCTTGACTCGTACGGATGAGAATTTGACTCCACGAGAAATTGAACAAAAAGCTGCTGAATCGGCCTATTTCTTGCGCGTACCAATTGAAGTATTTTGAAATGAATTGAATAATGAATGCTTTCCCGGCATGAGATAAGAAAGGCAGGAATCCCCTTTAACCTTTAATATAATAGAATCTAACTGATAATAGAATCTAACTGAACTGAAGTTTCTTTCAAGGTGTTGATTCGAGCAAAACACGTTATATTCTATTTCCCCATTATATTCTGGTCTAATACCACTGTCACTGTGGCCCATAGAATAAAACAGGTGGACGTATATGGAACAACCATAATAATTAAATTGTTGTTCACCCAAAACTATTTTTTATGCTTTATGCATATGGGACTCAACCCAATTCTGTTATGTTAGACTAGTAACAAGTCTAGTAAGTATGTATTCATCATACATATCAGAACAGAACATTTCGGAATACAGTACAGAATTTTTATTTTTAGACCCAATATTTCGTTGAATTGATACGTTAGATACAGACGGATGTAAATTATCTCTCTTTTTTTTCAATCGATTTTGATCCTTTCTTTTGCTCCTTGAAAAGGATTGCATCTTTCATAAACATCCAATTTATCTCGGGTTTCCCACACATTTTTGATTTCACCATCAATATTCTTCAGAAATATCCCCTCAATTATTCCCGCGGTGCGGGCATCTAGTGAAACATTTTGGAATAATTGATTGATCCAAGGGGAGTTCTTTCGTCTCGAAACCCGACTAATACTCATTACTTGAAGTGTGAATTGGGTCTTTCGGGCACTCATCGAAAGAAACAAATGAAGATGCAATTCAATTGGTGTAATTTGACCAATTTAGATATCTGAGATATCTGGGAACTTACTCATTTATTCATTTGGGGCAGACTTTTTATCTTTAATTCTAACTTCCATTTCTATACCCCTTCTAGATTCAAAGACTAAATAAAGAATTCAAATAATCAAATAAAAAAAGACGGATCCATAGGTTACATACCTTGTTATAGAACTCATGCTTCATAGAAATATCAGACGGAGTCGACGAATGAAGTAGGTTCATTAACAATTCACAGAACAAAAAGTGTCAAAAAAAAAGCATTGACCCCTCTCCCATATCTTGTATCTATAGTATTTTTGCCGTGGTGGATCTCTCTTTCATTTAATAAAAGTCTAGAGCCCTGGGTTATTAATTGGTGGAATACCAGGCAATCCGAAACTTTTTTGAATGATATTCAAGAGAAGAACATTCTAGAAAGATTCATAGAATTAGAAGAACTATTTCATTTGGATGAAATGATAAAGGAGTACCCGGAGACACAGATACAAAAGCTTCATATAGGAATCCACAAAGAAACGATACAATTGGTCAAAATATACAATGAAAATAATATCCATATTATTTTGCACTTCTCGGCAAATATAATCTGTTTCGCTATTCTAAGTGGTTATTCTATTCTGGGTAATGAGGAACTTGTCATTCTTAATTCTTGGATTCAGGAATTCCTATATAACTTAAGCGACACAATAAAAGCTTTTTCTATTCTTTTATTAACTGATTTATGTATCGGATTCCACTCGCCCCATGGTTGGGAACTAATGATCGGTTCGGTCTACAAAGATTTTGGCTTTGCTTATAACGATCAAATTATATCTGGTCTTGTTTCCACTTTTCCAGTTATTCTAGATACAATTTTGAAATATTTGATCTTCCATTATTTAAATCGGGTATCACCTTCACTTGTAGTGATTTTATCATTCAATGAATGAATGAAGAATTCATTTGACCCGCGGCTATCAATCAGATCATAATGTTACTTCGTACATAAACAAACCTTTTTTTTTTAATCTGACTCACTTTATACTTCTACCCGTGCAGGGGGTTCGACTCCTCCTATATTCCAGTACAATGGCAGAATCGTGGGTAGGGAACTAGACTAGCTACCTACCTAATTTATTGTAGAAATTTAAGGGATCAATGATTGGACCATGCAAAATAGAAATACCTTTTCTTGGATAAAGGAACAGATGACTCGATCTATTTCTGTATTGATCGTGATATATGTAATTACTCGGACATCTATTTCAAATGCATATCCTATTTTTGCGCAGCAGGGTTATGAAAATCCACGAGAAGCAACAGGGCGTATTGTATGTGCCAATTGCCATTTAGCTAATAAGCCCGTGGATATTGAGGTTCCACAAGCTGTGCTTCCTGATACTGTATTTGAAGCAGTTGTAAGAATCCCCTATGATAAGCAACTGAAACAAGTTCTTGCTAATGGGAAAAAAGGGTCTTTGAATGTGGGGGCTGTTCTTATTTTACCCGAAGGATTCGAATTAGCTCCTTCCGATCGTATTTCTCCTGAGATGAAAGAAAAGATGGGCAATTTGTCTTTTCAGAGCTATCGCCCCAATAAAAGAAATATTCTTGTGATAGGTCCCGTTCCTGGTCAGAAATATAGTGAAATTGTCTTTCCCATTTTGTCCCCGGACCCTGCTACTAAAAAAGACGTTCACTTCTTAAAGTATCCCATATACATAGGTGGGAACAGAGGAAGGGGTCAGATTTATCCCGACGGGAGCAAGAGTAATAATACAGTCTATAATGCCACAGCAGCGGGTATAGTAAACAGAATAGTACGTAAAGAAAAAGGGGGATATGAAATAACCCTAGTTGATGCGTTGGACGGACATCAAGTGGTTGATATTATACCTCCAGGACCAGAACTTCTTGTTTCGGAGGGTGAATCCATCAAGCTTGATCAACCATTAACAAGTAATCCTAATGTGGGGGGGTTTGGTCAGGGAGATGCAGAAATAGTACTTCAAGATCCATTACGTGTCCAAGGTTTGTTGTTCTTCTTGGCATCTGTTACTCTGGCACAAATCTTTTTGGTTCTTAAAAAGAAACAGTTTGAGAAGGTTCAATTGTCTGAAATGAATTTCTAGATTCCCGGATTCATCAAGTTGGTAAAAAGAGTCGAATTTTGATTAATCGATGCAATTGCAATTATGTATGATCCAAAAAAAAGAGAAAGGCCCTTTTTCTTTTTGCTTATTTTGTTTACACTCTTTTTCTGAGAGATGTTGGTAATTCCTTGTATACGCTCGCGAGTCTAGTTACTAGTACTAGATATATCTTTTTTCGATCAAGATTGGAGTGTTGTGACTATGCTAGGCCTCCTATTGCCGGGTTGTAAATGCTCTGCAATGCATCAATATTATTTTATTCTATTGTACCTAATAGAATCGAATTCTAATGGATAATATAGCATTTAGCATTTAAGTAGAAGGAAAATATAAGGCAAGGTATAAATGAAAGGGACAAATGATTCTAGGAGGGGTTACTCGTCTTCCTAATTTTCCACACAAGAGAAAGGTAGAAAATTCCTTTTCTTGTGTGGAAATAATAATGATTCCTGATTTAGTTCGTTAAAGATTACTATTTTCTTGTCCAGGTGTATTGGAACGAACCGAAGAATTTCTAAATGAAAAAAAAAAGGGGGGGGGGGGGGGGGGGTTTTCGCCGTGATGAGATATTAAAAATAATGATTTTTTTATATACAAAAAAATTAAAGATTTCTGGTTTCTTCGGGGAACATTAAGCACTTTGAATTTTTTTTTTCTTTTTCTGAAGTAAGGTTCAAGTGGTATAGAAAGGATGTCTCATCCGTAGAAATAATATTGTGGCATCCAGGAAATCAATTAATTCCTTCTTTCTTCTTGCTTCGGAGGAGTCTGCATGGGGGTCGAATATTATGAATCAATGGATTCAATTCTTCAAAAGCATCATCATAAGGGAAAGAACGCAGTGGTTTGAAACTTGGGATGGGAGCAAAGGACCCATTTTGTCATTTCTACGAAAAAATAATATGATTATATTGACTGAATTAATTTACAATTAAAATTTACAACTTTTTTATGTTATGGAATGAATGAATGTCTCGCTCGAAGGGTAAGAACTCAACAGGACCTTGCTCCTCTTTGTTTGTCTGATTCGAGGAGCAAGGTCCTGTTGAGTTCTTACTTTTTCATGTCTACAATCTGGTTCATCCGATTACTATAGTGACGAGCCCAATCCAGAATATGAACCATAAAAGAAAATACCTATTAAACCAATCACAGGAATACCAGTTACAGTACCTATCAACCAAAGAGGAATCCTTCCAGTAGTATCGGCCATTTACCCCACTTTCCTCCGCATTTCATCAAGTGGTCATGCTATAGACATAAACAGTCATGGATAATTATGAGGATGATATCCTTCCGAATCGGATAAAAGAATTCCTACTTACTCTTACTATACTTCTTTCTCTCAATTGAAGAAATAATTGGAAAATAAAACAGCAAGTACAAAAATGAGTAATAACCCCCAGTAGAGACTGGTACGATTCAATTCAACATTTTGTTCATTCGGGTTTGATTGTGTCATAGCTCTATAATTCGGATTAGGTTTATCGTTGGATGAACTGCATTGCTGATATTGACCCCAAAAAAGAAACGGTAGGTACAGCTAGTCCGTGAACAGCCAACCATCGCACTGTAAAAATGGGATAGGTTCGATCTATGGTCATTGAGGCCTCCTAAAAGGATCTACTAAATTCATCGAGTTGTTCCAAAGGATCAAAACGGCCAGTTATTAATGGAATCCCTTGTCGGCTCTCTGTGAAATACTCGTTTGGCCGAGGACTTCCAAAGACATCGTAAGCTAAACCAGTGCTGACGAATAACCAACCCGCAATGAATAGGGAAGGTATAGTAATACTATGAATGACCCAGTATCTAATACTGGTGATAATATCAGCAAAAGAACGTTCTCCCGTGCTTCCAGACATGCTGAGCTCCACATATTCTTGTACAGTCAAAGGGGGATCGATTCCGCAAAAGATGGGATCAGTAAATGGAAAACTACTGATATTTAATCTTTGTAAGATCGTCAATATTGTACCGAAGGCGTATTTAGAGTAGACCAAATCAGTATAACTATCCTTCTGCTGACACAGCAACGCTCTTTGTTTGTATCAATCAGTATCGAAAAGAAGTGGTACATAATTCCTCTCTTCTTTTCTTATTACTTGTCTATGCTATGGTGAACCGCGTGTCATTCAATAGAAAATTATCTCTGTATGTAGTATAGGATGTGAGTCGACGGGTTAGAATTATTTATGAAAGAGATTCTCATATTCCCACAATTCAATTAGGTACAAAATCTAGAAACTCCCCGTTCATGGTTTTAGAAAAAGAAAAGAAATGATCAAAATGGAATTTTTTTTTTTCAAATTCAATTCTTTTTTTTCATAGTGACTCAAAAAGAATTTTTTTTTTTAATAAAGTGACACGGGACTGTTCTAATTGCTATTTTGACTTTATACTTGTTTATACTTGACTCATCAGTTGCTCGCGGAATCCGTTGATTCGAAATCACGGGATTGGTAGATGTCACAGAGGGTGAATTAATGAGGGTGAATTAATCTTTTTTTCTACCTCTGCTACTCCATCTTTGTTAGTGCCGTCTAGAATGCTTATGAATCAAGAACTTTCAATTGGAACCGATTCTGTCAATTGGTAGTTTTTTATCATCATATCTCACAAAAATAGAAACTTAGGTAAGTGCTTTATAAACATATGTAAAAAAAAAAAAAAGAACGTATCTCATTTAGCTCTTTCATGCCTACTATAACTAGTTATTTCGGTTTTCTACTGGCTGCTTTAACTATAACCTCAGCTCTATTGATTGGTTTGAGCAAGGTACGACTTATTTGAAATTAGTTGAATGAACAAAAAAAATGAATATTTCTGTGAAATTCCAGGTATTCTATAGTCCCTTTCGAAGCCGATTGACAATTCTTGTTTATTGAGATTCATGAGCGATTCGGATTAATATTTATTAATAGATATTACCTCTATTTTTCTCCCCTTTCAAACAACTTGAAATGATTGAAGTTTTTCTATTTGGAATCGTGTTAGGTCTAATTCCTATTACTTTGGCCGGATTATTCGTAACTGCGTATTTACAATACAGACGCGGCGATCAGTTGGACCTTTAATTGAGTAACATCTCTTTTTTGTTTTTGATTGACCTCCTCCTAAATCTGCAGGAGGTCAAATGCAGGTTGCAGTTCAAGTTAATGAAGTTATGTTATTTTATTTTATTGTAATTCGACATTCCAATTACAGGAACAGAATCACGCTCTGTAGGATTTGAACCTACGACATCGGGTTTTGGAGACCCGCGTTCTACCGAGCTGAACTAAGAGCGCTTTCTTATGGGAGGAGATACGACTGTAAAGAGAAGGACTCTTTTTTTTTTTACCCCCACCCCCAATATGCATGCATAAAGTATTATATAATGAAAATGAAGGATTATGCCCCAAATTTTTGTCGATCCAAATTGATCCATCATTACTGCCCGTAAGAGAAGTAATCGGTAGGGATGACAGGATTTGAACCCGTGACATTTTGTACCCAAAACAAACGCGCTACCAAGCTGCGCTACATCCCTTTCCATTATTATACAGCGTCATTCGTCATTCGTCATTGTAGAGAATACCTGTCTTGTTTTCCACATCGTTATTTCCTATATCTATATACAAGAGAATTTATCTTGCCATTTCTTCTTTTTGGTCTCATATAATAAGAGAATTATATACAGATGAAACCTAACGTATAAGTAAATGAATATTTATTGGTAATGCTCAGGAAGAAAAGAAGGGGGTCATCTTTTTCGATTTTAGGAACAATTCATCTACCGGATCATTCTACATATCCATTTTTAGGGGTTCTACGTACAAATACAAGTGATCTTTAACTATATAACTATAGTTATAATAGAGTTATATATCATCTATCTGGTAATAATTGTATTACAATAAAGAAGGAGGATTTTCAATGCGAGATCTAAAGACATATCTCTCCGTGGCACCTGTGCTAAGTACTTTATGGTTCGGGTCTTTAGCGGGTCTATTGATAGAGATCAATCGTTTATTCCCCGATGCGTTGGTATTCCCCTTTTTTTAATTCTAGTTATTGACATGGGAAGGGATAAAGAAGAAAAAGATTAGAGATAGAATAAACTCTCTATGACTGTGACTAATTTCTCCCGTTTTCATTTTTTTAGTTTTAGTATAGGAAGGAAAGAAAAAGAATAAAAGTGGATTGAATGAATCCCAGCGAAACTTGGGTTCAGGATAGAATTAATAGGGGAGAGCCGAACTAGAAATATGGATCCAGGGGGTTCGAGACCATAC
>NW_027182150.1:12500-17500 GCF_029961685.1 Aristolochia californica | reverse complement strand
GATGAGTCGAAAAGGAAATCTTTAGTGGTTCTACCTCCTATTTTTTATGAAGAGAATGAATCTTTTTATCGAAGGATCAGAAAAAAATCGGTCCGGATCTCCTGCGGGAATGATTTGGAAGATGATCCAAAACCAAAAATAGTGGTATTTGCTAGCAACAACATAATGGAGGCGGTCAATCAATATAGATTGATCCGAAATCTGATTCAAATCCAATATAGCACCTATGGGTACATAAGAAATGTATCGAATCGATTCTTTTTAATGAATCGATCCGATCGCAACTTCGAATATGGAATTCAAAGGGATCAAATAGGAAATGATCCTCTGAATCATCTAACTATAATAAAATATACGATCAACCAACATTTATCGAATTTGAAAAAGAGTCAGAAGAAATGGTTCGATCCTCTTATTTCTCGAACCGAGAGATCCATGAATCGGGATCCTGATGCATATAGATACAAATGGTCCAATGGGAGCAAGAATTTCCAGGAACATTTGGAACATTTCTTTTCTGAACAGAAACACCGTTTTCAAGTAGTGTTCGATCGATTACGTATTAATCAATATTCGATTGATTGGTCCGAGGTTATCGACAAACAAGATTTGTCTAAGTCACTTCGTTTCTTTTTGTCCAAGTCACTTCTCCTTTTGTCCAAGTCACTTCTCTTTTTGTCTAAGTCACTTCCTTTTTTCTTTGTGAGTATCGGGAATACCCCCATTCATAGGTCCGAGATCCACATCTATGAATTGAAAGGTCCGAATGATCAACTCTGCAATCAGTTGTTAGAATCAATAGGTGTTCAAATCGTTCATTTGAATAAATTGAAACCCTTCTTATTGGATGATCATGATACTTCCCAAAGATCGAAATTATTGATCAATGGAGGAACAATATCACCCTTTTTGTTCAATAAGATACCAAAGTGGATGATTGACTCATTCCATACTAGAAAGAATCGCAGGAAATCCTTTGATAACACGGATTCCTATTTCTCAATGATATCCCACGATCGAGACAATTGGCTGAATCCCGTGAAACCATTTCATAGAAGTTCATTGATATCTTCTTTTTATAAAGCAAATCGACTTCGATTCTTGAATAATCCACATCACCTCTGGTTCTATTGTAACAAAAGATTCCCTTTTGATGTGGAAAAGACCCGTACCAATAATTATGATCTTACATATGGACAATTCCTCAATATCTTGTTCATTCGCAACAAAATATTTTCTTCGTGCGTCAGTAAAAAAAACATGTTTTTTTTGGAGAGAGATACTATTTCACCAATCGAGTCACAGGTATCTGACATATTCATACCTAACGATTTTCCACAAAGTGGTGACGAAACGTATAACTTGTACAAATCTTTCCATTTTCCAATTCGATCCGATCCATTCGTTCGTAGAGCTATTTACTCGATCGCAGACATTTCTGGAACACCTCTAACAGAGGAACAAATAGTCAATTTTGAAAGAACTTATTGTCAGCCTCTTTCAGATATGAATCTATCTGATTCAGAAGGGAAGAACTTGCATCAGTATCTCAGTTTCAATTCAAACATGGGTTTGATTCACACTCCATGTTCTGAGAAATATTTACCACCCGGAAAGAGGAAAAAACGGAGTCTTTGTCTAAAGAAATGCGTTGAGAAACGGCAGATGTATAGAACCTTTCAACGAGATAGTGCTTTTTCAAATCTCTCAAAATGGAATCTGTTCCAAACCTATATGCCATGGTTCCTTACTTCGACAGGGTGCAAATATCTAAATTTCACCCTTTTAGATACTTTTTCAGACCCATTGCCGATACTAAGTAGCAGTCAAAAATTTGTATCTGATATTATGCATGGATCAGATATATCATGGCCAATTCCTCAGAAAAAATGGTTGGCGATTCTTCCACAATGGAATCTGATAAGTGAGATGCCGAGTAAGTGTTTACAGAATCTTCTTCTGTCCGAAGAAATGATTCATCGAAATAATGAGTCACCCGTTCTATTGATATGGAGACATCTGAGATCACCAAATGCTCGGGAGTTCCTCTACTCAATCCTTTTCCTTCTTCTTGTTGCTGGATATCTCGTTCGTACACATCTTCTCTTTGTTTCCCGAGCCTCTAGTGAGTTACAGACAGAGTTAGAAAAGATCAAATCTTTGATGATTCCATCATACACGATTGAGTTGCGAAAACTTCTGGATAGGTATCCTACATCTGAACAGAATTCTTTCTGGTTAAAGAATCTCTTTCTAGTTGCTCTGGAACAATTAGGAGATTCTCTGGGAGAAATACGGGGTTCTGCTTCTGGCGGCAACATGCTATTGGGTGGTGGTCCCGCTTATGGGGTCAAATCAATACGTTCTAAGAAGAAATATTTGAATATTAATCTCATTGATATCATCGATCTCATAAGTATCATACCAAATCCCATCAATCGAATCACTTTTTCGAGAAATACGAGACATCTAAGTCGTACAAGTAAAGAGATCTATTCATTGATAAGAAAAAGAAAAAACGTGAACGGTGATTGGATTGATGATAAAATAGAATCCTGGGTCGCGAACAGTGATTCGATTGATGATGAAGAAAGAGAATTCTTGGTTCAGTTCTCCACCTTAACGACAGAAAAAAGGATTGATCAAATTCTATTGAGTCTGACTCATAGTGATCATTTATCAAAGAATGACTCTGGTTATGAAATGATTGAACAACCGGGATCAATTTACTTACGATACTTAGTTGACATTCATAAAAAGTGTCTAATGAATTATGAGTTCAATAGATCCTGTTTAGCAGAAAGACGGATATTCCTTGCTCATTATCAGACAATCACTTATTCACAAACCTCGTGTGGGGCTAATAGTTTTAATTTCCCATCTCATGGAAAACCCTTTTCGCTCCGCTTAGCTCTATCCCCTTCTAGGGGTATTTTAGTGATAGGTTCTATAGGAACTGGACGATCATATTTGGTCAAATACCTAGCGACAAACTCCTATGTTCCTTTCATTACGGTATTTCCGAATAAGTTCCTGGATGACAAGCCTAAAGGTTATCTTATTGATGATATCGATATTGATGATAGTGACGATATCGATATTGATGATAGTGACGATATTGATGATGACCTTGATACGGAGCTGCTAACTATGACGAATGCGCTAACTATGTATATGACGCCGAAAAAGGAAATGGACCGATTTGATATCACCCTTCAATTAGAATTAGCAAAAGCAATGTCCCCTTGCATAATGTGGATTCCAAACATTCATGATCTGTATGTGAATGAGTCGAATTACTTATCCCTCGGTCTATTAGTGAACTATCTCTCCAGAGATTGTGAAAGATGTCCCACTAGAAATATTCTTGTTTTTGCTTCGACTCATATTCCCCAAAAAGTGGATCCCGCTTTAATAGCTCCGAATAAATTAAATACATGCATTAAGATACGAAGGCTTCTTATTCCACAACAACGAAAACACTTTTTCATTCTTTCATATACTAGGGGATTTCACTTGGAAAAGAAAATGTTCCATACTAACGGATTCGGGTCCATAACCATGGGTTCCAATGCACGAGATCTTGTAGCACTTACCAATGAGGCCCTATCGATTAGTATTACACAGAAGAAATCCATTCTAGACACTAATACAATTAGATCAGCTCTTCATAGACAAACTTGGGATTTGCGATCCCAGGTAAGATCGGTTCAGGATCATGGGATCCTTTTCTATCAGATAGGAAGGGCTGTTGCACAAAATGTACTTCTAAGTAATTGCCCCATAGATCCTATATCTATCTATATGAAGAAGAAATCATGTAAGGAAGGGGGTTCTTATTTGTACAAATGGTACTTCGAACTTGGAACGAGCATAAAGAAATTAACGATACTTCTTTATCTTTTGAGTTGTTCTGCCGGATCGGTCGCTCAAGATCTTTGGTCTGCACCTGGACCCGATGAAAAAAATTGGATCACTTCTTATGGATTCGTTGAGAATGATTCTGATCTAGTTCATGGCCTATTAGAAGTAGAAGGCGCTCTGGTGGGATCCTCACGGACAGAAAAAGATTGCAGTCAGTTTGATAATGATCGAGTGACATTGCTTCTTCGGTCCGAACCGAGGAATCAGTTAGATATGATGCAAAATGGATCTTGTTCTATCGTTGATCAGAGATTTCTATATGAAAAATACGAATCGGAGTTTGAAGAAGGGGAAGGAGAAGGAGCCCTCGACCCACAACAGATAGAGGAGGATTTATTCAATCACATAGTTTGGGCTCCTAGAATATGGCGCCCTTGTGGAAATATATTTGATTGTATCGAAAGGCCCAATGAATTGGGATTTCCCTATTGGTGGGCCAGGTCATTTCGGGGCAAGCGGATCATTTATCATAAAGAGGATGCGCTTCAAGAGAATGATTCGGAGTTCTTGCAGAGTGGAACCATGCAGTACCAGACACGAGATAGATCTTCCAAAGAACAAGGCTTTTTTCGAATAAGCCAATTCATTTGGGACCCTGCAGACCCATTCTTTTTCCTATTCAAAGATCAGCCCTTTGTCTCTGTGTTTTCACGTCGAGAATTCTTTGCAGATGAAGAGATGTCAAAGGGGCTTATTACTTCCCACACAAATCCTCCTACATCTATGTATAAAGGCTGGTTCATCAAGAATACGCAAGAAAAGCACTTCGAATTGTTGATTCATCGCCAGAGATGGCTTAGAACCAATAGTTCATTATCTAATGGATCTTTCCGTTCTAATACTCTATCCGAGAGTTATCAGTATTTATCAAATCTGTTCCTATCTAACGGAACACTATTGGATCAAATGACAAAGGCATTGTTGAGAAAGAGATGGCTTTTCCCGGATGAAATGAAACATTTGATTCATGTAACAGGAGAAAGATTTCCCATTCCTTAGCCGGAAAGATATGTGGCCATGAAAGAGGGATTAAGTGGAACAGAATTGACCGGGCGGTAGAGTCGTGGAAACGCTTG
>NW_027182149.1:0-21857 GCF_029961685.1 Aristolochia californica | reverse complement strand
GCTTGACTTGATTACAGTTCCGGGCTTTGATCAACAAGACCAATGTGTGAAAGATGTCATTTTCGAGCCCTGTGGATGGAAAGGGAAGATTGCTTGCTGATGGGCAGTGGGTTGCCGAGGGCTGCTATTTCGATCCTTCCATAATATCAAAAAAGAGAAATCTCAAATGTATGAATGAACGGCCTAACATGGTCCGACCTTGACCCCGTATCCAAACCTTCGTTTTAGGCTCGAAGGCCATTGCTCAGGTTTTCAAGGTTGAGCAGTAGGCCGATTGAGATGCTTTTTTCGCATGAGGATGCTTGGGCAGTTTGTTGACCCCTCTCACTTCACGAATCAATTTCGGTATAAAGTTGAAGCAAGCTATCTTCTTCTCAGAAAGAGTACGCGAGGTCGCCAAGCTATGGATTCAAAAGTCGAGGCTTCAAAATCGGGCAGGTTCAGAAGGAATTCCATCGGCTAGATCTATGATCCATGGCTATCAAGTAGCAATAATAGCATAGTCTAATAGATAGTCTAATTGTCTTCTTTTCAGCTCTTCAAGTGGATTGAGAAGGGTATGGTACATAAGGTGGTCCAGGTGGGTAAGGCGAGGCAGACTACTTTGAGATATTTCCAACATCAAAAATGAAAGAAAAGCCTACATAGTACCCGGTTTTCTTGCTCCAACTAGACCGACGTCCATATATAGGTATGACTCTCGAATAAAAACCATATCTATGTAGGGACCGAACTTGCTGACCAAAACAAAGACGAAAAAGAGGGATTCTAGTTGTAAGATAGCTAATGAAACCATAGCTGGAATTGAGATCTCATTCAAAGAGAAAGATATCAAATATCTGGAGTTTCTTTTTGTCCAAGTCACTTCTCCTTTTGTCCAAGTCACTTCTCTTTTTGTCTAAGTCACTTCCTTTTTTCTTTGTGAGTATCGGGAATACCCCCATTCATAGGTCCGAGATCCACATCTATGAATTGAAAGGTCCGAATGATCAACTCTGCAATCAGTTGTTAGAATCAATAGGTGTTCAAATCGTTCATTTGAATAAATTGAAACCCTTCTTATTGGATGATCATGATACTTCCCAAAGATCGAAATTCTTGATCAATGGAGGAACAATATCACCCTTTTTGTTCAATAAGATACCAAAGTGGATGATTGACTCATTCCATACTAGAAAGAATCGCAGGAAATCCTTTGATAACACGGATTCCTATTTCTCAATGATATCCCACGATCGAGACAATTGGCTGAATCCCGTGAAACCATTTCATAGAAGTTCATTGATATCTTCTTTTTATAAAGCAAATCGACTTCGATTCTTGAATAATCCACATCACCTCTGGTTCTATTGTAACAAAAGATTCCCTTTTGATGTGGAAAAGACCCGTACCAATAATTATGATCTTACATATGGACAATTCCTCAATATCTTGTTCATTCGCAACAAAAGATTTTCTTCGTGCGTCAGTAAAAAAAACATGTTTTTTTTGGAGAGAGATACTATTTCACCAATCGAGTCACAGGTATCTGACATATGAATACCTAACTCTTTTCCACAAAGTGGTGACGAAACGTATAACTTGTACAAATCTTTCCATTTTCCAATTCGATCCGATCCATTCGTTCGTAGAGCTATTTACTCGATCGCAGACATTTCTGGAACACCTCTAACAGAGGAACAAATAGTCAATTTTGAAAGAACTTATTGTCAGCCTCTTTCAGATATGAATCTATCTGATTCAGAAGGGAAGAACTTGCATCAGTATCTCAGTTTCAATTCAAACATGGGTTTGATTCACACTCCATGTTCTGAGAAATATTTACCACCCGGAAAGAGGAAAAAACTGAGTCTTTGTCTAAAGAAATGCGTTGAGAAACGGCAGATGTATAGAACCTTTCAACGAGATAGTGCTTTTTCAAATCTCTCAAAATGGAATCTGTTCCAAACCTATATGCCATGGTTCCTTACTTCGACAGGGTGCAAATATCTAAATTTCACCCTTTTAGAGACTTTTTCAGACCCATTGCCGATACTAAGTAGCAGTCACAAATTTCTATCTGATATTATGCATGGATCAGATATATCATGGCCAATTCCTCAGAGAAAATGGTTGGCGATTCTTCCACAATGGAATCTGATAAGTGAGATGCCGAGTAAGTGTTTACAGAATCTTCTTCTGTCCGAAGAAATGATTCATCGAAATAATGAGTCACCCGTTCTATTGATATGGAGACATCTGAGATCACCAAATGCTCGGGAGTTCCTCTACTCAATCCTTTTCCTTCTTCTTGTTGCTGGATATCTCGTTCGTACACATCTTCTCTTTGTTTCCCGAGCCTCTAGTGAGTTACAGACAGAGTTAGAAAAGATCAAATCTTTGATGATGGAATCATACACGATTGAGTTGCGAAAACTTCTGGATAGGTATCCTACATCTGAACAGAATTCTTTCTGGTTAAAGAATCTCTTTCTAGTTGCTCTGGAACAATTAGGAGATTCTCTGGGAGAAATACGGGGTTCTGCTTCTGGCGGCAACATGCTATTGGGTGGTGGTCCCGCTTATGGGGTCAAATCAATACGTTCTAAGAAGAAGGATTTTCATATTAATCTCATTGATATCATCGATCTCATAAGTATCATACCAAATCCCATCAATCGAATAACTTTTTCGAGAAATACGAGACATCTAAGTCGTACAAGTAAAGAGATCTATTCATTGATAAGAAAAAGAAAAAACGTGAACGGTGATTGGATTGATGATAAAATAGAATCCTGGGTCGCGAACAGTGATTCGATTGATGATGAAGAAAGAGAATTCTTGGTTCAGTTCTCCACCTTAACGACAGAAAAAAGGATTGATCAAATTCTATTGAGTCTGACTCATAGTGATCATTTATCAAAGAATGACTCTGGTTATGAAATGATTGAACAACCGGGATCAATTTACTTACGAGACTTAGTTGACATTCATCAAAAGTGTCTAATGAATTATGAGTTCAATAGATCCTGTTTAGCAGAAAGACGGATATTCCTTGCTCATTATCAGACAATCACTTATTCACAAACCTCGTGTGGGGCTAATAGTTTGAATTTCCCATCTCATGGAAAACCCTTTTCGCTCCGCTTAGCTCTATCCCCTTCTAGGGGTATTTTAGTGATAGGTTCTATAGGAACTGGACGATCATATTTGGTCAAATACCTAGCGACAAACTCCTATGTTCCTTTCATTACGGTATTTCCGAATAAGTTCCTGGATGACAAGCCTAAAGGTTATCTTATTGATGATATCGATATTGATGATAGTGACGATATCGATATTGATGATAGTGACGATATTGATGATGACCTTGATACGGAGCTGCTAACTATGACGAATGCGCTAACTATGTATATGACGCCGAAAAAGGAAATGGACCGATTTGATATCACCCTTCAATTAGAATTAGCAAAAGCAATGTCCCCTTGCATAATGTGGATTCCAAACATTCATGATCTGTATGTGAATGAGTCGAATTACTTATCCCTCGGTCTATTAGTGAACTATCTCTCCAGAGATTGTGAAAGATGTCCCACTAGAAAGATTCTAGTTTTTGCTTCGACTCATATTCCCCAAAAAGTGGATCCCGCTTTAATAGCTCCGAAGAAATTAAATACATGCATTAAGATACGAAGGCTTCTTATTCCACAACAACGAAAACACTTTTTCATTCTTTCATATACTAGGGGATTTCACTTGGAAAAGAAAATGTTCCATACTAACGGATTCGGGTCCATAACCATGGGTTCCAATGCACGAGATCTTGTAGCACTTACCAATGAGGCCCTATCGATTAGTATGACACAGAAGAAATCCATTCTAGACACTAATACAATTAGATCAGCTCTTCATAGACAAACTTGGGATTTGCGATCCCAGGTAAGATCGGTTCAGGATCATGGGATCCTTTTCTATCAGATAGGAAGGGCTGTTGCACAAAATGTACTTCTAAGTAATTGCCCCATAGATCCTATATCTATCTATATGAAGAAGAAAGAATGTAAGGAAGGGGGTTCTTATTTGTACAAATGGTACTTCGAACTTGGAACGAGCATAAAGAAATTAACGAGACTTCTTTCTCTTTTGAGTTGTTCTGCCGGATCGGTCGCTCAAGATCTTTGGTCTGCACCTGGACCCGATGAATCAAATTGGATCACTTCTTATGGATTCGTTGAGAATGATTCTGATCTAGTTCATGGCCTATTAGAAGTAGAAGGCGCTCTGGTGGGATCCTCACGGACAGAAAAAGATTGCAGTCAGTTTGATAATGATCGAGTGACATTGCTTCTTCGGTCCGAACCGAGGAATCAGTTAGATATGATGCAAAATGGATCTTGTTCTATCGTTGATCAGAGATTGATATATGAAAAATACGAATCGGAGTTTGAAGAAGGGGAAGGAGAAGGAGCCCTCGACCCACAACAGATAGAGGAGGATTTATTCAATCACATAGTTTGGGCTCCTAGAATATGGCGCCCTTGTGGAAATATATTTGATTGTATCGAAAGGCCCAATGAATTGGGATTTCCCTATTGGTGGGCCAGGTCATTTCGGGGCAAGCGGATCATTTATCATAAAGAGGATGCGCTTCAAGAGAATGATTCGGAGTTCTTGCAGAGTGAGAATCTCAAGTTCAAAAAGTCATTTTAGCCAAACAAGCAAAGGAATGAGCGCCTCGCCTTTACTCTAATAAGGGCGTTAGCGCAGTGCGAGTTACGGAACACATTTTTGCTTTGCTATGCTACTAATACGCGTATTTGCTCTGCTATTCTGCCCTCACCTCTCCAGCTGGGCGTAGACTCTTATGGGAAGAACTGCTATCCGTGCGTCAGTTGTAATCTCTCCCTTGGTGTGTGGGTGGGGATTTCACACGACCCTTCTTCTTGCGGATAAAAAAGGGTGGCAGAAAAGGCATTTTTTGTAGCATGGAGGAGTTTGCTGACTTCATTCTGGTGGCCAGTCTGGTTGAGCTTCCTCTGGGTGGATCTGACTATACTTAGACCAAAAGCAAGGTGAAGCAAACATTCAGCGCAGGTTAGATCGCTTTCTTATATCCAATGATTGGGACATCACGTTTCCCCATCCAAAGAGCTAGTTCCCGATCCATCTCTGACCACCCCCAGCAAGCTACGCACACTTCTAGCGCACAAGCCCCTTTACTCTGCAGTAAGCGCACAAGCCCCCCTATGGAGTCAAGCTGGCTCGCTTCGCTTTGAGAAGCAAGTAACTTCACTTCAAGCTGGGTAAGGGAAGGCAAGGAAGTAACTGAGGGAAGGGACCTTTACCATTTCGCTTCTTCAAGCTAGTAGCCTTTGTGCGGCTGACTCCTGCCTTTCTCAATCATTATGATGAGTGCCACATCTCTAAGCCTCGATCTCAATCTGCTATGCTTACGCACAAGACTACCCCTCTTCCCGAAAGCTTCGCGGGCACTAAAGCTGCAAGTAAGCTCACGGGCATACGCGATAGGGCACTAAAGCTGCAAGTAAGCTCTCGGGCTCATGCTTGCTACTGCTCTCGGGCACGCACTGCGCTCCTGCTCCTCGCTCCGTTCAACTCGTGCTTCTTCTTCTCTATCTTATCTTAATTTCGTATATAATAACAGTGTCTTTCTTCATTTAGTAAGCTAGTTGATCGAGAAACCTGCGCCCAAAGTGCTTTCGCGAAAGCCGGTCACCGTTTGGCTAAGATCCTTGATGACTTATGAAGAAAGCCAGACTTCAAACAGTAGGGCAAAGAACATAACATTATAATATGAATGATATCTGAGAATAATAGCTAAGTGTAGCCTGTGACCTTCAAAGCTTGCTCAATTCTCCTTCCCTTTCCCTTCATATTCTGTTGAAACTCATTCCCCTACCCCGGCAACTCACTCTTTGCCAGTGAAGTCCTCCCACATCTTGACCCACTCGCTCGCTATCTACCTTCCCCACCGCCCTTCTTCAATAATTTCCGAGACCTTCGCAACACTAGACAAAGCGGTATCATTGCGTAATCTATCCCCAAAAGAATCAATAAGGCGGCCCACCGGGAGCCACGGGTCGAACCATAAATTAGTGGTGGACCCATCTCCAATGAGATGTCGGATACACCATGTAGCGAAGTCCCTAACACGAAGAATGCCTCGCCAAGCCCAAGAACAATCCCAAGGAATCTCTTTTTTCTTTTTTTATTATAATTAGAATGAATTATGAGAATAATTCTAATAATAGCTAAGCGGGCACTAAAGCTGCAAGTAAGCTCTCGGGCTCGGTTTTTCCTGAACCCATAGTTCTAGTTTCTCTCGAAATAAGATATTTCTTTTCTTCCGAAGTCGCATTTCCCGCAGCAGCATCCAAAGCAGCAGCTAAAGCCTCATTCCGGACTGAGACCGTAGAAGAGTAATCATTTACCTAGGTCACTTGCCGAATCTCAAGGTAGAGACGAAGCTTCCGAAGACCCTGAATCCACGGGTCCAGGTAATGTGAATAGATAGGTATAGGCCCTTTCGGCCTGACCGAACTGAAATCAAAGGGGCGCAACGGCTTTTCATAGGCGGAGGCTTGAGCGCTTTCTGGCTCGCTTCAAGCCTGAAAACGCAAGATGTTTTCTTTCTACTTGGCTAAGATGTCTTCTTTCTTTCATTCTCATTGATGAATGAATTTGCATTTCATTCTTTCATTATCTTTCTAAATTGATGAATGAATTTGCAAGGATGTCTTATTTCTTTCATTAGAATTTCTGAAATTCTTTACATTTCTTTCTTGAATTCTCATTTCTAAATTCCTTTTTGAACGAATTATATGTATAATTCTTCTTCTTTTTAAATCTATTTTACCCCGTTGCTTGTACTTTGATTGTCGAGATTGGGTTGGTGTTCAGTGTACCTATCTGTATCGAAAATCAAAGAATGAAATTACAATGAATGAAATTGAATTTCAAAAGAAAGAAAAAGAATGCCAAACGCGCTACGGCTTTCGCGCTTGAGTTTGATTGCTCCCTGCATTCGGGGTGAATGAGCCAGTTCCGTTCTAATCTGAACGGGACGGGATAGGACCAAGGGTAGGAGACTGATTAATCCGGGCGGAAGTCAGATATAGAATTAGGAATCACTTGACGTTTGACCTTGACAAAAGACAGCGCCTCCTCACTTACTAGCATACGATCAATTCTCTCCAGAATTCTATCTCTTCCTCTCCTTATCTTTGTCCAGGTGAAGAATCCACTTGATGGAGACCAGAAAGAAGAGGCTTTCCTGGAAAGATTAGAATTCCTCTATTAGATTAGCATTCCCCAATCTACCGCCGCTGCTATCTTAGACAACTATTGAAGTGAAGATCCAAAGGCGAACAGCCACCTAAACGAGTTCTGCGGCTACCGACGATCGCAAGTTTGGTTGGTAAGTAGGCTTTCGAGGCTCAACTACTTCACTAGCTGAGGCACTTCTAGCGGACCTACCGATCATGCAGGGGAATCCAGCAAGAATAGGCCAAAAAGCGTAGGCTTGTTTCCTGCGCTCACGCCTGCGAGCGAAGCGCTCAAAGCGATGCGAGCCAGCTTGTAGTAAGAGGGGGGCACTTGCAGCCTTATCTCGCGTTTTCACTGCCCGCCGTACGTGACTTAGCAAGCGTTTGGCATTCTTTTTCTTTCTTTGTTTTATTTCAGAATGAGAATTGAAGAAATGAATTGAATTGAATAAAGACGAATGAAAGAATGAAATGCAAATGAATGAAATGAGAATGAAAGAAAGAAGACATCCTTTCCTTGAAAATGAATGAATCAATGATAATGAAAGAAAGAAGACATCTGATCTTAGAAAGAAAGAAGTCTGACAAAGAATGAAATGACATTCATTGTCATTTCATTCTTTCTTTCATTTTCTTTTCTAAATGATAATGAAGAAAGAAAACTGTTAGAAATGAATGGTTCAATTCCGGGCATTTCCCACATCCCCCATGAGCTAATTTAGGGAGTCGTTCGGTGTCGGGCCGCTTGCGCTGTGTCCTTGGGACCCACCCCACCAGGACGAGGGAAAAAGAACCTCCGATCCTGTGTCCAATGTTTACTTAACCGGCTGAGCTAGCGAAGGTTCTCCCTTGTTTGTTTGTTGCCCTATTAGTAAGCAAGCGACATACTATCAAGTAAGGCGTGAATTGGGCCCTCTTAAGTAAGTTCGAAGCACTAAGAATAATTGGCTGCACTGGAGGTTCGCTACTGGTTGAACTAACTATAATTATAGGGCCCTTACTTCGCTACCGCTTGGTCCTTGCCAACTTACTAATAGGGCGCCTCTCGTTTCCAAGACCTGAATTGAGAAAGCTGCCAGGGATTCGAGAAAGATTGAATAGCTAACCGCATTCCGAGATCTCATGTCTTGCCGCGATTCCGGGAGCTGATGAAGAATCTTCGAGAAAGAAATGCCACCGGTCAAGAAGTGGCAGATCGCGATTATCTGGCGTAGCAGCTCTCTCTATGTGGAGGAGGTAATGAGGCACAGGAAGGCCGCCCTCCGCCCAGAACATATCAGGGCCGGGTCCTTGCTACTAAACTGCGTCATTTCGGGTTCGATTGGAAACAGAAATGGACCAACCGGCCGGAAAAGAAGGACCCGACCTATCGTGGCGTGGTAAAGGTATTGTCTGTGGTGTTACTACAAAGAAAGACCCTTATAGGGCATCGAACAGGTTCGACTCTAATCCTTCCCGAACCGAAGGTTCAATCTTTTTCAATGAAATGAAATTTCATTCAATGAAACCGTAGCGCGCGCGGTTAAACCAACGGTGACACGGTTGAACCTTTGCGAAGTATTGTTGGTTAATTACAACCTGAGCTGAGTGAGGGATCAGATAAACCGACGCGAAGTTGGGTCTCTATAATTTAGCGAAGTCAGGGGCTCTTGATTTTGTTCATTATAAAAGCTTGCCCCCGTTTACTACGTACGGTTACTTCTGTAGGAGCAGGAAGAACCGGAAGCGGGCTCCTCCACTCCTTCTATTCACTATTGCTTATAGGGCCCGGATCCTGCATTACCACCGGTCCAATTGGTGAATGCCACCACTAGGGTTGCTCCCGGAATTTCCCTGAACTATATCACCAAGTTCGGTTGCACCCGAAGGGCCTGATTTCTGCTCGTTCCCCTTAGAATAGAAAGGGATACCGGTAGCGAAGGTGAAAAGCGGGTGAAACGGACCAGAGTTCAACCAGTAGCGAAGGTATTGGACTCCCGGGGCAGTAGCTTTGTGAAGGCCGATCGAATCAGCGAGTGGAAGTGCTAGTAAAATAAAGCCTTCCTTGATCACTTATGGATTCCGGGCTGTGTGAAGAAAGGGCTTTTGTTCCCCTTTATCTTCAGCTGAGCTTTAGAGCCCTATTAGTAAGCCCTATATTAGTAAGGGGAGATAAGAGATCTCCACTCGGACACTACAGAGGTGCAATCTAGAGCGGACAGTAAGATCTTCCATTTCCGCTACTCTCGGCTTGACTGATTGATGATGGAGCGATTCATTCTCCTAAGTCCGGCGGGATAGAACTAATTTCTTTCCGATGTTGGAGTATGCTCTCCTAGGAAAAGGAGTTTTTCAATGCCTCTTTCTGACCCGGAAAACTACAATAGCAACTTTGGGTACCTGCCTTAGCAGCAGGGAGCACTGAGCAATGGGGGGGGGGATGAGCTGGCATTAGACTTTACGATTGAACACCCCAGACAAAAAACGTGAGCCTTTAAGCTGAAAAACCGCCCCATATGCGATAAGGGCGAGACGGCTTTGAAGCTGGGTTCGCCTCCTTAGCTTTAGAGAGAAGACAAGACGGCTAAGGAAGTCCGCTGCTATAATTCAAAAAAGAGAAATGAAAGAAAGAATGAAATGCAAATTCATTCAATTCTAATTCAAGAAAGAAGACATCCTTGCAAATTCATTCAATTCTAATTAAAGAAAGAATCCTTTGGCAAATGAATGAAATGAGAATGAATTTCTTAAATGAGAATGAAAGAAAGAAGACTATTTTCACTTGCAAATTCATGTTACAATTCATGAAATGCAATTCATTTCTTCAATGAGAATGAAAGAAAGAGAAAGATAAAGAAAGAAGACAAAGAATGAAATGACAATGAATGAAATGAATTTCTTCAATGATAATGAATTTCTTCAATGAGAATGAAAGAAAGAATTGAAGAAATTCTAATTCAAGAAAGAAGACATCCTTGTTGGACATCCTTGTAAATGAATGTTGAATTTCTTGGATCCAGTTTTTCTTTTTTGCGGTAGAGGAAATGGTGACAGAGGCCTAGTAAGAAGCACCGGGAGTTCTTTATTAAGTTATCGATCCAGTTGGAATTCTAACGGGCCCCGAACCACACTGATTACTTATCTTCATTCGCACTAAAGAACTGGTGTCTCACGCACGAGCAATTGGTTTTTCCGATGAGTGATAGCAAAGTCTACCTCGCTGTGAAGGTAGAGGAAGCGAGAGCACTCGCAGTTTACCCGGTTCCAGGGATAGATTCATCAGTAGCATATCAATATCGAGATAGCCCATTGTTCTGGTTTATATTCCCGGTTACTCGGCTCCAAAAGCACCAAGATTAACCAATTTAATCACAGGCAGACTTGTTTGATACGCCTAACAACCATCCATACATATGCGTATCCCCCAAGATCGCCCCTTATGGCGCGAGGGGTATAGGCTCTCCCTCTTGGGAAGAACAAGTCAAGCTCGTGGGTTGCCAGAGGTCACCTTAGCCAACGACCCACGGCGGGCGAAAGTCCTTGGAGGCTCGACTCCGCCCTCCCGCTCTGTCGTGCCGGAAAGGATAAGCCCGGGTCTGGCGGCTTATGGCCCCCAGGCTAACGGTCCAGCACGAAGTAGACCGGTACCCCTTTATCTGGACAGATTACCCCGTACCTTCCCTACTTAACGTCTGACCCTCTTAGCCCGCCCATCTGGGCAACTCCCAGGTGGGTACTGCCCCGTGTAGCTCGGGGTGGGGGGAGGCGGACTTTTTATGCGCCATGGGTCTCGGGCCATATTGAGCGCCATATCAAGCAGCTTATTAAGCGCCATATTTAGTGCCATATCATGCGCCTCGTATATAGCCCTTTCCAGCTCCCAATTATGCGACATACGTAGTGCCATATCAAAGGTATATTAAGCGCCTAGATGACTGTTACTCCTGTCACGTAGGATGACTCAAGTCCTGACATTTCCGAAGGTAAGGAGATAGCAGATTTTAGCTCTTATTATTATATTATGGTAGCCCTCAATAACCTCATAACCGGTGTTTCCTTCCCTATGTGCTCTGGGCGGATCGGGCAGGTCCTACCGGCCCAACCCGCCCCGCCCCCAAAAACAAAAAGAACATAGCGGGGAGTCGACCCATATATACTTGCTTAGAGGGCGGGGCTTGCCTCTTGCAGGGACACATGGGATCTTATGCGTCACGGCATGAACCTGACCTTGAGGTCTGTCGTGAGAAGAAAAGCAGCTGTTGGCCCTTTCCTCTTCCGCTCCCAGCAAGGGCCGGCAATAACTGCTTACCGGCGGTAGCCGAATTCTCCGGCTGGATTGGATCCTACTTTCTTTTCCCGACGAGGGAAAAAGTACCACAATTCATGCTCGGCTAGCCGGGCACAAAAGCTTTGACAGGGAAATTGGGCCTGGCAAGCAATTCATGACTGCTATAGTTACTGAAATTGAAACGGGGAAAACATGGAAAATCACCAATGTTTATGGCAGCAACTTTTGCTCTGGTAGAAGGGAGCTATGGAAGCACCCCAGGACTATAAAGCTAGCGCTCACGCCCCTTGTAGCAATAGGGCACTGCAACTGCTGGTTCGGCAATAAGCGCCCTCTGTAGTAAAGGTGCTCCGCCCCTTGTATACAGAGAGCCTACGGCGCCTCTTGCTACAAGGGGCGCAGCCCCTTGTAGCAAGAGAGCCATAGGCGAGAGCCATAGGCGCCTCTTGCTACAAGGGGCGTGTGCGGTGCCCCCTATGGCCTTTGGGCTTGTGCGCGTTGTGCCCGCGGGCAGCAAGTGCCCCCTATTACTACTTTGTGCTCCGCCCCTAGTATACAGAGAGCCTACGGCGCCTATTACTACTTGGGGCTTGTGCGCTTAATCTAGTCATTCTTCGAAAGGTTTTTCTCTACCATTACCATTAAGCTATTTCCGCCCACAGAGTCGAAGATGTTAGAGTTATCCATAATTGTTTAGCTCTGAGCATTCGGCCTCCCACCGCGAGACCCGGTTGGCAAACCGAAATACTACCCTTTTACTGTGCCGTTCCATAACAATTCTCTCATGATTTGATCTATACGCTCTTCCACCCCTGTCAAGGTTCTATCAAAGATTTCCCCACTTTTTGAAGTTTGACTCTTCCAGGGAGCGATAGCCACCGTACCGATTGCGGAAGTTCAATTATTCTTCGTTGGATTTGCTCTATGACCGCTTACCAGTCTTTCAGGCTTGTCTTTTCCCGGGGACTTACTTGACTTTATATGAATAGATTTCACTCCTAGCTGCACTGATGCCCATAATCTCTTTTTTTCTTTTCTGGGCTCTCTTCTCTTAGAGGAGCTTTTCAAAGAGTGAATTGCTGCTCCAGAGGCTCTGCAGAACTGCTCTAGAATTTCTCGGAGACCCTTCCTTGGATGATGCTTCCCCTACTAGTTTCGTGTAATCGGCGAAAAGCCAATGATTCATTGCTCTTGCTGTCGGGGCTAGAAGCATACATACCTGATCTCCCCCCTTCTTCCATTGCTCTGTTGAGTCATCTACCCAGGATTTCGGCATTCATTATGTATAGGTAGGGGGATTCACTGCAAATACTAGCTTCCTGGTCTGCGTCTGCCATTTACCATTGCAGCAATCCTTTGAAATGCAGGGCTCTTATTAAAGAAAGATTATTTGAAAGATGAATCTCAAATTTAGCCTGTCATATGCGCTGTCCATGTCCAGTTTGACTATCATCCGTCTTCTTTTCTTTTCCCTCGTTTGGCTTCATAGATTGCTTCTTGGACACTACATATGTTCTCCGTGATGCTTCTGTCCTTTTTTACCCTTCTTCCTTGCTGTGAATGAAGTTCTTTCTCCCCAATCTGTTTGCTATGACCTTTGTCGCTGTGGAAGGTCTGAATCTCTCTAACTTCTCAGGTCTGGTTTCCTTTGGGATCAGGGAGATAAATGATGAGTTTACTGACCCATTTCCCCTAAATTCCACTAGATCTCGTTGAAAGTAGTCCCGGAATAGGTTAACTTGAAAGCCGTCCGGGCCTGGGGCTTTATTTGGCTTGCTCTCGAATATTACCTAATAGTTTCAGTACTCACTGGTTCATCTTTGAATGTGTCATTCCCAGTGGATCCTATCTATTTTCCAGCATCCTTTCTTGGCTTGCTCTTCTATCACCTCTTCTCCATCCAGTTTTTTGCTGAAGAAAGAAGGTTGTTGCCTCGCCTCTTTCTCCTTCTTGATCTCGTCTCGTTTGTGGGTTCCCTGGTCATTCTGAATTGAAGCTATGAAGTTGGAATTTCGACGATTGACAATGCTTAGCAACCGTATTGAGAAATCGTCTGAGAATCTCTTCTTTTCCAGTTTCTAATGGTTGCTCTAATATACCCAGCTTCCTTCTCACATAGTTAATCTGTTGCATCCTATTTTGTGATTTACCTTTTTCTTATTTCAAGTTTCGTTCTTATATCCACTTCAGTCTTCCTTTCTTTCCTCCCTGTCTTTCTGGAAGCTCAAGGTCCAGGATTTGAGCTTTGCTTTGAGAAGACAGGAGGGTGAAACTTTTCCTTCTCCACTTGCTGCTGGATGGTTCAGAACACCCTGGATTCTCAAACCATGTCTGATCACATCTGAATGGAATGGGTCCCAGCTTTGGCCGTTCTAGGCAGTTATGTTCTACTGGCCTGTGATCAGAGACAAAACTTGGGATGACAGCCATCTAATTCTGCCCAGGAGCCCAGCTTCAAAAGAAGGCCACGCCGCAAGCGCACAAGCCCCAAGCCTACAATAGCAATAGTAGCCATGCGGGCCCCTTTACACAATAGGGGCGTGTGCGCTTAGCCCCAAAGCATAGGGGGCAACTAGCGCACAAGCCTTAGGGCACTTGACGCCCGGCGGCTTGTGCGCTAGCTGTGCCCGCTTTAGTGTGCGCTGTGCGTATGGCAGCAAGTGCCCGGCGGCTTGTGCGCTAGCGTAAGGCTCCCTCCCACTTCCCTCCGAGTCAGATTTTTTCCGGAATTGTTGTCAAGTGAAAATGGATAACTTCATTGTTGGAACTAAACTATTTGAACACGACGTTTCCTGGGGAGTCGGCATCCATTATGTGGAAGTTGGGTCACATCGTGGATGTACATAATTTGAGATTGATCTCCTACTCCTTCACTTCGCTTACACTCAGCAAAGGTATAACCTTCTCTCCAGCTCAAGATCACAGCTTTCTTTTTCCTGAAAAAAGTGGATCCTTTCACTTTCATTACAACCGACTTCATCCCCATCTTTCTGGCGGATCGCCCTACATGTTCTGCAGTTGCTCCAGCTGCATACCGAGAAAGACGAGACCCCCCTTTTCTTTCCTCCAAACAACCTGCGGAGGCCCCAGTTTTTTTATTCCCCCTAGCATCCGTCACGGTAACAAAGGTCTTATTGTGGATCGGTGGTAAATGGACAAAATCTTTGTTTTTCCGCTCCAATTGCTCATCTTCCTCCGAGATGCTCTGTACGAAGTTCATGGATTTGAAACTCCTGTCCGCAATAACTTGTTGCTCTACGCGCTCGGCCGTCGTTTTTTCCTGGGGCATCGTATTAGAAGTGAATTTAGCTAATAAGTCTTCCATGGATCCATAAGACACAAGAAACTCTACTCTTAATCCCAGAGCCGCAATTATTGAGACAGCTTTAAGATCTTGTTCGTAGTTTCAGATAAGAATTGTGCTCAGTGGTTACTGAGAAATGCGTGGGAGAAGGTGCACTATTAGTTGTAGTTGAACCATGTCTCTCGGATCTCTCGGAAGAGCCTTTGGGTTACTGGGCTACGGTTTCCTTGAGGCATGGTTTGAGCCCCGCTTCAAAAAGTGCCCCTCTTGCGTACAGGGGCTTTCTACCTGATAGCAAGAGTGCCTACGGCACCTATTGCTACTTTGGGCGTGTGCTAGCGCACAAGCCGCCGGGCACTGCAGCCCCTATTGCTATAAGGGGCGTGTGCGAAGTGTGCGAAGAACTCGGTCTTAGTCTGACTTCGGGAAGAGCAATTCCCTTTCTTTTAGCTGTAATCAGAATTGACTTATCTAGCCCATCCACACCTATTATTTATGATGATAGAGAACCCGGGACATTCAAACACTGGAAGAACCTCTTGGATTGGATCTCAGCAAAGGGAGAGGAACCACTACGTACAGAGTTTGTAACAGCAAAAGGGACAAGCCCACCGGGTTGAGAACAACCATAGTACCTAGATAACCTAAACCTTTGTACATGAATGAATGCACAAAAACGACTCCCTATAGTTATCTATCTTTCTATCCAGATATATACGAGATCTCCTACCTATCAGTCACCGACTTGATACATACGGGAACAACCCACCAAGACATCAAGGATTTGAAGATATTATATTCGAGCATGGCACCGGTAGCTAATGAATGCGAGGACCCATAGCTCCATTTCAAAGTCCTATCATCTATGCTGCATTTCCAACACACTGGACCTTAGCTGTTCTCCGCTGGGGAAATAGCTACTTCTAGCCTGAAGAGTAATGCATGAAATCATGGAGTGGGCTTCTTCGTTACCTCGGGTTGGGATCTTCCCCCGAAACGATAGAAGAGATGGCTCCCGATCATACACTCATGACTTGCATAAAAAATCATCCGGCTGGCCGGCCCTGTTTCGCTACAAGTTTCGATCTTGGCAAAGAAGTTTCATTTACCACCAGCACCAACTCAGATTGAAGACGGCTCTTCCTTGCTAGTCGAAAAGGCAGTTTTTTTCAATCTCGCGAGGACAGCCCCAAGATTACTCAGCTGAGGGCTGCAATCTTTTTTCGATAAAAAAGCAGCTCTGACCTCTCTTCTGGCTTAATACATAGATGTTTTTGCATGGTCTTATCGGTCCCGATTCCTCCTTGGTAGAGTAGCACCGCTTGGTTGTACGGTCCGATGCCAAGCCGGTTAAGCAGGAATTGAGGAAAATGCATCATAAAGTTATGAGCTCCTTCGGTTAAAAAAGGCAGGAATTCGTGCGCTCTTGGAGGTATCAAAACATTCGTCCCATTGATTATGAAGATCGGATCTCCTTGTCCCAGTTTCCTTGGCCACTGGGGGCATCAGAATCCGCAGTGATTTCGGAGATATAAAATAATTGTCCAAAGTAGTTCCTTTGCCCAACATTGATATGATTGTTAATCCCACTGCTGGTAGCTTCTGTCTCTTATTGATTGATTTTCCAGTGTTAATCAGGCCTAGCTTGACGCGCCCCTACTAGTAAAGGGAAAACTCCAGTGCGCGCTAGCTGCACGCGAAAGCCAGCGAGCGAGAAAAGCGAAGCGAGCCAGCTTGACTCCATAGGGGGGCTTTCAAGCGCACACGCCCCTTATAGCAATAGGAGCCAAGGGGCGTGTGCGCATGGCAGCAAGTGGGCCCAAAGTTGCAAGAGGGGCACTTTTTGAAGCCCGCTCGATTTCGAGATGTAAAAGAGAAGAAAGAGCTCGCGAGAAAGCTGCAGTGCCCTATGGCTAAGGGGCTTGTGCGCTAGAAGTGACAATTGGTAAAAAGTCTCGATTCCGAGGAAGAAGGATCTGTTCCCATGTAGTCGGGGCCGGCCACACCGGGGAATCTCACTAATTGGAAGGAAGAGGAGGGCTTCGATCCATTGTTATTCGGTTCCTCGGTGTAGAGAGATCTCTGCCATAAAACAGAGAGCTCGTAGGCCTTATTCTGCAGATCAAAGAGCTTCGTAATTCCCCATTCATCCGAAGTAGTATAGTAACGAACAGAGGCATGATGGGCCAACTACTACGACTACATGCGCATCTAGTGCTGTGGCTTGGAAGCAAGCTACCTTGACCATCTTCCGAAGTTCTAAATAATCTACTGATCAAACGCTGTAGGAGCGGACTGCTCTACATTCAGCCACGCCACAGTTACCCCCGAAGCGCAACGGACGGGACGAAATCAGGCAGCCAATTGCTGGCTCTGAATAACCAGCCCAGCAAGAAGCTCAATTCTTCCATAACATAACGGGGCGGGGTTGCGCGCGAGCCGAGTGACGTAGGTGCACAAGAGTACTTCGCGCCACAACCATCTCTTTTTTATAGGTTCTACGGACCGATGCCTGCTGCTTCATCTGGGAGAAAAGAATCATAGATATGCCGGGGAAGAACAGCCATAAAAAGATTCCTCGTGTATCATCTGTAGCAGAACTATGAACGGGAGCTAGCAATCCGGACCGTATTGAAGAGGTTCCTGAGACACAGCATGGAAGAGTCACAATATTAAGAAGCGAGGTCCAAGAATTCAGAAGGGGTAGAATTACTGAATGAATACGAGCTGTGGCTAATACCCGAGGCATAAAAGAAGCATTTTCTACGGGATCCCGAAACCACCAGCCACCCCGACCTAATTCATGATGAGCCCACCAACTTCCTGGCAAGATGCCTACGGTTAAAAACAACCGACATGTCAAGATCCAAATTCGAATGGGTTCCTGGTCCTGGTCAGAGACCACAGTGTTCGCGCCGGCGGTCCAACAAAGAGGCGAAGTAGTGGTATCTTTCTTTCCATTACGAACGACACGCTTCGCCTGCTCCCTCCCCGTGTCCATTAGCGCTCCTGTCCAGAGCGAAGAGAAGGCGAAAAAGCGCCGCCGAAGCTGCATGAGCAGGCTTCTATTGCTACGCAACAATAGAGCAGGATAGCATTTTGCGCCCACATGTTTGAATTTGAGGGTAAAGAGCTCTCTTGTTATACGGGATCCGACGCATCCAGCAGAGCGAAGCAGCGTTCCATTCTTTTCGGCGGCATCCTTCCGCATTGGCGGCGAGTGGAGTGCAACAATCCCATTCATCATTTTTGATCTACATAAGCCAAAGCCCATAGCACTGGCGACGTCTCCGGCATAAATGCAAGGAGGATGTATAGCTGATAATTGATCTTGTGGAACAGGATTTGATTCTGCAAGCGGTTCGGTACGAACGAAGAAATTTCGAACAAAAGGATCGGAACTCGCTGATAGGAAAGGAGAGAAAAACAAAGCAATGCCAACAGCGGAGTCAATCCGCTGTTCATCAATAGACGAAGCTCTCTCTTTTTCATCTCGTGCCAGATGCAACAAAAGATGAGTCCTTTTTCCTTCTCGCGAACCACGGGAGCGCCTAGCGCCCAGAGGAGCAAAGCTCATTTTCCTTCCAGGGTAAAGCGGCGCATAAAAAAGGGCTGGCCCGTCAAAAGTCCGGTTCCTTCGCGAACGAAGTTCAGAATCAACAAGGGTTCGTAGAACTTTGGGAGTGTACAACTCACTTTTTTGTTCGTAACGAGGGAGAGATAGAATGGAGTTCTTCACGAAGTTCGAGACAAAGGAACAAAAAAGAGTTTCTCTATGGCCTCCTCGTTTTGAAACATTATGGCTTTGGGGTCGACCCCGGTAACAAAGAAGGAATCCATAAAAACTTGGGATCCAACACCATGATAAAATACTACCCTCATGATTAGACCATGTCCCTGAGATTTGATAAAAGAAAGGTGCATTAGCGGTTAATACGTTGTAATTGGATAAGTTATTAGGAAGATGACGGAACGAAAGACCAAGGAAAGGAAGAAGAATGCACCAAAATGCAGGTGCTGCACCAAACGCTGGTGGTTGTTTCTTGTTGTAAGTGAATGCAACGAAAAGACCCGGAAATAACGAATAATGAGACAATGAATTTATTGACATTTCGTGCTCATTTCTAAATTGCTTATTCCCATCATCCGGTAACCACAGGATGATCCACAAGAAAGGTGGCAGGATTCGAACCTATGGCCGGCCCGCCCCTGCCCTGCTGGGTTGGGTTGCCGGGTTAGCACCCCTCGTCGCCTCTGTACCCGAAACAGATGCGCTGCGCTACCCAGCGCGTAACCTTGTCTCCCCTACCCCTCTTCTTGTTGTGCCATTACCAATCGCGGGTAACCCCCGGGCCGGCCGCCCCTGACCTAATAAGAACGATGATCCTTATGACCAAACAAGGACCAGCCAACGGACCACGATCCAGGGAGGCTCGAAAGCCTAAGCGCTCAAGCCGACGGCGCTCACGCCTGCGAGCGAAGCGCGGGTGCCACTATTGCTATAAGGAGCCAAGGGGCGTGTGCGCATGGCAGCAAGTGGGCAAAAAATTGCAAGAGGGGGGCACGACGGCTCACTCAAGCCAACGGCCTCTGCAGCTGCAGTGCCCGCGGGCACTCTAAGCCCGCAAGGGCAGCAAAGCAAGTGCCCGCGGGCTTGTGCGCTAGAAGCCGGCGAGCTTCGTCTCGCTTTGATTTGAGCGCTCACTTCAGCTGGGGCTTGCTGGGCTCTCTCTGATCGAAATGTGGGCTCACTGAAACTCGCATTTCGATAGTGTGAAAAGAAAACTTGGAAATGAAACCAACATTATTTCTTCCTCTAGAAGTTGGGGTTCTTTGTTCTGTTATCAACTCGTATACTTATACTTACCTTATTATTCCGGTTCTCAACTCAAATAGAAGACCTTATTCTAGCTCTTGACACCTTCGGAGCCTTTTTCTAAACTCCCCAATCCAATCCTCATAACGCTTCTCTCTTTTCGTCACCCCTATAGCTCATGTTCATGGCTCACCCGGTCTATCAAGTTCAGAACAGAAGACATATTGCTTTCTTGAATGCTTGTTTGTAAACAGCCAATTCGTCGCTCAGAGAGGAAAGAACGGGAGGCGTCGTCGGAATGTGGAACGGTGGACGCAGAAAGAACTCCAGAAGTTCCCAGTCAACTATTATCCCTGGAATGCGCTTCGGGGTTGCTTGCATTGGTTCTTGAACCGCTCTCAGCTTTGAATAGCGTAGCTTCGTACCCGAACAATAATCGGATCCGGGCCTAAGACCTTGTGTTCGGCCTGAAACAACTGTATGTAGTAGAGAGAGGCGGCGCCGAAAGGCTATCAACGTATACGTATATAGATATAGTGAGTGTGCGTGCAGGGTGTACCACTTACGAGAAAGAACCCCAAGTCAGTCAAGTAGTTAACCAAACACAAGTAAGTAGTTCGTCAGTCCTTGCCAACTTACTAATAGGGCGCCTCCCGTTCTTTCTTCTTCATTTCATCATCTTTGTTGTGTTGTTCCGTTCATAGGTCCCAAGTCTGTCTCCTCCCTCTTCTTAAGTTAAGAAAAAGAAGAATGCTTCTTGATTGAACGAACATTGTCAGAACCACCACAGGCCACCCACGTCTATTTTATATTTTGAACAAAAAGGCAAAGGCCTCCATAATCCTATATATTTAGATTTTGCCTTTTGATTGGAGTCCATAATAACTGGCAGGTTTCATTAATGAAAAGAAAAGCAGAGGCCCGCATCTGCTAGCATTGTGGTTTGGAATATATTCTTTATCAATGGCCCACCCTTTCTTTGAACCTTGTCAATGATCGAACTTACAGATATGAACTGAGTGCCATTTGATGAGTCACTGAGAACAAGGGAGAGGGAAATGGAAAGGATGAAGTAATGAAAGAGGAAGTCATTGCTAGTAGTAACGACTTGTCACGATCCATTGGTTCATATAGAATCCATGTCCTAGGTGTATCAAAAAACATGATTTTCGCTAAGCGTATATAATAAAATAGAGTGAAAGGGGCCACCCCAAGACCTTGGGGGTACTAACTAACAGCTGAGTCCTCTCCGAACCGCAGGAGATAGTTGCCCATCATACGGCTCACCAACTTCACTTGCCTCTCAGGGGGGCTCGCTCCGGGCAGGTTCGGATCACTTACAATACACGGCTCTACGAAGGAAGCTGAAAAACCGCTCAAAGCTAGCGCTCAAGCCCACTTGCTGCCATGCGCACATGCCCCTCTCGCGCGTCAAGCTCTTAAGCGTCAGGGCTACGCACCTGACGCAATTGGTGCTTATCGCACTCTTGCTATCAGGTAGAAAGCCCCTGTAGCAATAGGGCCGTAGGCCCCTATTGCTTGTGCGCTAGTATGGCGTGTGCGCTCGCTCTTCGCACACGCCCAAAGTAGCAAGAGGGGCACTTTTTGAAGCCCCAAGGCCATAAAGCGCACACGCCCTAAGGCTGCAGTGCCCTAAGGCGTGTGCGCTTACACGCCCGCTTCTAGCGCACAAGCCCCAAGTAGTAATAGGCGCCGTAGGCTCTCTTACTACAAGGGGCTACGCACAAAGTAGTAATAGGGGGCTATTCAGCACCTTGTAGTAAGAGGGGCACTTTTTGACGCTTTCTGGCTTGCTTCGCTGCTTCGCTCGCAGGCTTTCACTTGGAGTGCCCTAAGGCTTGTGCGCTTTCTGGCTCGCTTCGCTGCTTCGCTCGCAGGCTTTCGCGCTTTGAGCGAGCGCATCCGCGCTCCGCTCACTGGGTTAGGAGCGTTTTCAAGATGAATCTTTTCCTCTTTTTCGATAAGAAAAAGGTCTTTTCGACTGGGAAATTGGAGTCTGTTTTGTCCACTTTCTCCATCCCCCTCTATCAAAATGAGAAAAAAGGAAGGTGAGCTTGCTTCTTATTCTCGTGTTCGATCTCTTCCATCTCTGCCCCGCTTCCATGTGGGCAGAGACCCCTGTAGAGAATGAAGAGGGGCCAAGGATCTTCCTCTCAACAGTGCTTCTCGAGGCTAAACTCTCCC
>NW_027182148.1:187500-190000 GCF_029961685.1 Aristolochia californica | reverse complement strand
GAGGCGCCCTGGCGTAGGCGCCCAGGCGCCAAAAGAGGCGCCAGGCGAAAAGGCGCCAGGGCGCCCAGGCGGAAAAGAGGCGCCCAGGCGGAATGGCGCCAGGGCGCCCAGGCGGAAAAGAGGCGCCCAGGCGAAAAAGAGGCGCCCAGGCGGAAAAGAGGCGCCCTGGCGTAGGCGCCCAGGCGCCAAAAGAGGCACCAGGCGAAAAGGCGCCAGGGCGCCCAGGCGGAAAAGAGGCGCCCAGGCGGAATGGCGCCAGGGCGCCCAGGCGGAAAAGAGGCGCCCAGGCGAAAAAGAGGCGCCCAGGCGGAAAGGCGCCAGGGCGCCCAGGCGGAAAAGAGGCGCCCTGGCGTAGGCGCCCATGCGCCAAAAGAGGCACCCAGGCGAAAAGGCGCCAGGGCGCCCAGGCGGAAAAGAGGCGCCCAGGCGGAATGGCGCCAGGGCACCCAGGCGGAAAAGAGGCGCCCAGGCGGAAAAGAGGCGCCCTGGCGTAGGCGCCCAGGCGCCAAAAGAGGCGCCAGGCGAAAAGGCGCCAGGGCGCCCAGGCGGAAAAGAGGCGCCCAGGCGAAAAAGAGGCGCCCTGGCGGAAAAGAGGCGCCCTGGCGTAGGCGCCCAGGCGCCAAAAGAGGCACCCAGGCGAAAAGGCGCCAGGGCGCCCAGGCGGAAAAGAGGCGCCCAGGCGCCAAAAGAGGCACCCAGGCGAAAAGGCGCCAGGGCGCCCAGGCGGAAAAGAGGCGCCCAGGCGGAATGGCGCCAGGGCACCCAGGCGGAAAAGAGGCGCCCAGGCGAAAAAGAGGCGCCCAGGCGGAAAAGAGGCGCCCTGGCGTAGGCGCCCAGGCGCCAAAAGAGGCGCCCAGGCGAAAAGGCGCCAGGGCGCCCAGGCGAAGAGGCGCCAGGGCGCCCAGGTGGGAAAGAGGCGCCCAGGCGAAAAGGCGCCAGGGCGCCCAGGCAGAAAAGAGGCGCCCAGGCGAAAAAGAGGCGCCCAGGCAGAAAGGCGCCATGGCGCCCAGGCGGAAAAGAGGCGCCCTGGCCAGGCGGAAAAGAGGCGCCCAGGCGGAAAAGAGGTGCCCAGGCGAAAAAGAGTCGCCCAGGCCGAAAGGCGCCATGGCGCCCAGGCGGAAAAGAGGCGCCCACGCGAAAAGGCGCCAGGGCGCCAAGGCGGAAAACAGGCGCCCAGGCGGAAAGGTGCCAGGGCGCCCAGGCGGAAAAGAGGCGCCCAGGCGCGTGGGGGGCAAGGCGCCAGGCGCCAGGCACGCGCGGAGGCAAGGCGCCAGGCGCAAGGCGCCACGCGCGCGCGCGCGTGGGGGGCGAGGCGCCAGGCGCCAGGCGCCGGGCGCGCGTGGGGGGCAAGGCGCCAGGCGCCGGGCGCGCGCGTGGGGGGCGAGGCGCCAGGCGCCAGGCGCCGGGCGCGCGTGGGGGGCAAGGCGCCAGGCGCCGGGCGCGCGCGCGTGGGGCGCCAGGCGCCTGGCGGGCGGGCGCCCCCAGGAAGGGGTGCTGGCGCGCGATGGGGTTGCGCCCGTACGGACCGTGTGACAGTACAGACACTTTGGCGAAACCTCCTGCCCGAAGCGATTTTAGGCGTTCGGCTAGGTAGGTGACCCGGTTTTTTTCGCGTTTCTCGGCCGCTAGCCCCTTTTTTCGCGTTTTCGTGCGCGCGCCCCTCTTGACCTCGCACGCGCGCCGCGCGTCGCGTCCTTGTCCTTGTCCGCGTCCGCGTTCGCGCGTGTCGGCGATCACGGGCCCCGTGCATGGCTCGTCTCTGTGGACCATCGCCCCGCTCTTGTCCCTCTTTCGTGTTTGTGTGGCGCCCCGCCCCGTGCACCATTGCCGGCTGGCAGCAAGGTGCCTAGCCCCCCTTGCCGCCAGGCCTGTCCACCCCAAGGTGCTAAAGCCGCCAGGCACCTGTGCCGCCGAACCGTGCGTCCGTAAGCCGCTGCACGTGCGGCGGCCGGCCATGCCCGTGCTATTGACCCTGTGTGACAGTACAGACACTTTGGCGAAACCTCCTGGCCGACGGGGTTTTTGCGCCCACCTAGGTAGGGCGACCCCTTTTTTTTCGTGTCGCCTGTCCGTGTGTCCCTTTTTCGCCTTTTTCGGGTTCGTGTTTTCGTGTGCCGCCAAAAGCAAGCCCTGCGCTCGTCCCGTCCCGCTTGACCCGTGCATCCGCCGGTGCTGGCCTGCAAAATGCCTGTGAGCGACGCACGTGACCAGCAGCCCAGGCGAGTGTGCACGGGTGGCAGGCGAAACGGGCGTGCGTGTCGCCAGTGTGTATGTCCCTTTTTCGCCTTTTTCGGGTTCGTGTTTTCGTGTGCCGCCAAAAGCAAGCCCTGCGCTCGTCCCGTCCCGCTTGACCCGTGCATCCGCCGGTGCTGGCCTGCAAAATGCCTATGAGCGACGCATGTGACCAGCAGCCCAGGCGAGTGTGCATGGGTGGCAGGCGAAACGGGCGCGCGTGTCGCCAGTGCGTATGTCCCTTTTTCGGGTTCGTGTTTTCGTGTGC
>NW_027182148.1:145000-147500 GCF_029961685.1 Aristolochia californica | reverse complement strand
CGCACAGGCGCCAGGACGCCCAGGCGAAAAGGCGCCAGGGCGCCCAGGCGGAAAAGACGCGCCCAGGCGGAAAAGAGGCGCCCAGGCGAAAAGGCGCCAGGGCGCCCAGGCGGAAAAGAGGCGCCCAGGCGAAAAAGAGGTGCCCAGGCGAAAAAGAGGCGCCCAGGCGGAAAGGCGCCAGGGCGCCCAGGCGGAAAAGAGGCGCCCTGGCGTAGGCGCCCAGGCGCCAAAAGAGGCGCCAGGCGAAAAGGCGCCAGGGCGCCCAGGCGGAAAAGAGGCGCCCAGGCGGAATGGCGCCAGGGCGCCCAGGCGGAAAAGAGGCGCCCAGGCGAAAAAGAGGCGCCCAGGCGGAAAAGAGGCGCCCTGGCGTAGGCGCCCAGGCGCCAAAAGAGGCGCCAGGCGAAAAGGCGCCAGGGCGCCCAGGCGGAAAAGAGGCGCCCAGGCGGAATGGCGCCAGGGCGCCCAGGCGGAAAAGAGGCGCCCAGGCGAAAAAGAGGCGCCCAGGCGGAAAGGCGCCAGGGCGCCCAGGCGGAAAAGAGGCGCCCTGGCGTAGGCGCCCATGCGCCAAAAGAGGCACCCAGGCGAAAAGGCGCCAGGGCGCCCAGGCGGAAAAGAGGCGCCCAGGCGGAATGGCGCCAGGGCACCCAGGCGGAAAAGAGGCGCCCAGGCGGAAAAGAGGCGCCCTGGCGTAGGCGCCCAGGCGCCAAAAGAGGCGCCAGGCGAAAAGGCGCCAGGGCGCCCAGGCGGAAAAGAGGCGCCCAGGCGAAAAAGAGGCGCCCTGGCGGAAAAGAGGCGCCCTGGCGTAGGCGCCCAGGCGCCAAAAGAGGCACCCAGGCGAAAAGGCGCCAGGGCGCCCAGGCGGAAAAGAGGCGCCCAGGCGGAATGGCGCCAGGGCACCCAGGCGGAAAAGAGGCGCCCAGGCGAAAAAGAGGCGCCCAGGCGGAAAAGAGGCGCCCTGGCGTAGGCGCCCAGGCGCCAAAAGAGGCGCCCAGGCGAAAAGGCGCCAGGGCGCCCAGGCGAAGAGGCGCCAGGGCGCCCAGGTGGGAAAGAGGCGCCCAGGCGAAAAGGCGCCAGGGCGCCCAGGCAGAAAAGAGGCGCCCAGGCGAAAAAGAGGCGCCCAGGCAGAAAGGCGCCATGGCGCCCAGGCGGAAAAGAGGCGCCCTGGCCAGGCGGAAAAGAGGTGCCCAGGCGAAAAAGAGTCGCCCAGGCCGAAAGGCGCCATGGCGCCCAGGCGGAAAAGAGGCGCCCACGCGAAAAGGCGCCAGGGCGCCAAGGCGGAAAACAGGCGCCCAGGCGGAAAGGTGCCAGGGCGCCCAGGCGGAAAAGAGGCGCCCAGGCGCGTGGGGGGCAAGGCGCCAGGCGCCAGGCACGCGCGGAGGCAAGGCGCCAGGCGCAAGGCGCCACGCGCGCGCGCGCGTGGGGGGCGAGGCGCCAGGCGCCAGGCGCCGGGCGCGCGTGGGGGGCAAGGCGCCAGGCGCCGGGCGCGCGCGTGGGGGGCGAGGCGCCAGGCGCCAGGCGCCGGGCGCGCGTGGGGGGCAAGGCGCCAGGCGCCGGGCGCGCGCGTGGGGGGCGAGGCGCCAGGCGCCAGGCGCCGGGCGCGCGTGGGGGGCAAGGCGCCAGGCGCCGGGCGCGCGCGCGTGGGGCGCCAGGCGCCTGGCGGGCGGGCGCCCCCAGGAAGGGGTGCTGGCGCGCGATGGGGTTGCGCCCGTACGGACCGTGTGACAGTACAGACACTTTGGCGAAACCTCCTGCCCGAAGCGATTTTAGGCGTTCGGCTAGGTAGGTGACCCGGTTTTTTTCGCGTTTCTCGGCCGCTAGCCCCTTTTTTCGCGTTTTCGTGCGCGCGCCCCTCTTGACCTCGCACGCGCGCCGCGCGTCGCGTCCTTGTCCTTGTCCGCGTCCGCGTTCGCGCGTGTCGGCGATCACGGGCCCCGTGCATGGCTCGTCTCTGTGGACCATCGCCCCGCTCTTGTCCCTCTTTCGTGTTTGTGTGGCGCCCCGCCCCGTGCACCATTGCCGGCTGGCAGCAAGGTGCCTAGCCCCCCTTGCCGCCAGGCCTGTCCACCCCAAGGTGCTAAAGCCGCCAGGCACCCGTGCCGCCGAACCGTGCGTCCGTAAGCCGCTGCACGTGCGGCGGCCGGCCATGCCCGTGCTATTGACCCTGTGTGACAGTACAGACACTTTGGCGAAACCTCCTGGCCGACGGGGTTTTTGCGCCCACCTAGGTAGGGCGACCCCTTTTTTTTCGTGTCGCCTGTCCGTGTGTCCCTTTTTCGCCTTTTTCGGGTTCGTGTTTTCGTGTGCCGCCAAAAGCAAGCCCTGCGCTCGTCCCGTCCCGCTTGACCCGTGCATCCGCCGGTGCTGGCCTGCAAAATGCCTGTGAGCGACGCACGTGACCAGCAGCCCAGGCGAGTGTGCACGGGTGGCAGGCGAAACGGGCGTGCGTGTCGCCAGTGTGTATGTCCCTTTTTCGCCTTTTTCGGGTTCGTGTTTTCGTGTG
>NW_027182148.1:112500-115000 GCF_029961685.1 Aristolochia californica | reverse complement strand
AAAAGAGGCGCCCAGGCGAAAAAGAGGCGCCCAGGCGGAAAGGCGCCAGGGCGCCCAGGCGGAAAAGAGGCGCCCTGGCGTAGGCGCCCATGCGCCAAAAGAGGCACCCAGGCGAAAAGGCGCCAGGGCGCCCAGGCGGAAAAGAGGCGCCCAGGCGGAATGGCGCCAGGGCACCCAGGCGGAAAAGAGGCGCCCAGGCGGAAAAGAGGCGCCCTGGCGTAGGCGCCCAGGCGCCAAAAGAGGCGCCAGGCGAAAAGGCGCCAGGGCGCCCAGGCGGAAAAGAGGCGCCCAGGCGAAAAAGAGGCGCCCTGGCGGAAAAGAGGCGCCCTGGCGTAGGCGCCCAGGCGCCAAAAGAGGCACCCAGGCGAAAAGGCGCCAGGGCGCCCAGGCGGAAAAGAGGCGCCCAGGCGGAATGGCGCCAGGGCACCCAGGCGGAAAAGAGGCGCCCAGGCGAAAAAGAGGCGCCCAGGCGGAAAAGAGGCGCCCTGGCGTAGGCGCCCAGGCGCCAAAAGAGGCGCCCAGGCGAAAAGGCGCCAGGGCGCCCAGGCGAAGAGGCGCCAGGGCGCCCAGGTGGGAAAGAGGCGCCCAGGCGAAAAGGCGCCAGGGCGCCCAGGCAGAAAAGAGGCGCCCAGGCGAAAAAGAGGCGCCCAGGCAGAAAGGCGCCATGGCGCCCAGGCGGAAAAGAGGCGCCCTGGCCAGGCGGAAAAGAGGCGCCCAGGCGGAAAAGAGGCGCCCAGGCGAAAAAGAGTCGCCCAGGCCGAAAGGCGCCATGGCGCCCAGGCGGAAAAGAGGCGCCCACGCGAAAAGGCGCCAGGGCGCCAAGGCGGAAAACAGGCGCCCAGGCGGAAAGGTGCCAGGGCGCCCAGGCGGAAAAGAGGCGCCCAGGCGCGTGGGGGGCAAGGCGCCAGGCGCCAGGCACGCGCGGAGGCAAGGCGCCAGGCGCAAGGCGCCACGCGCGCGCGCGCGTGGGGGGCGAGGCGCCAGGCGCCGGGCGCGCGTGGGGGGCGAGGCGCCAGGCGCCAGGCGCCGGGCGCGCGTGGGGGGCAAGGCGCCAGGCGCCGGGCGCGCGCGCGTGGGGCGCCAGGCGCCTGGCGGGCGGGCGCCCCCAGGAAGGGGTGCTGGCGCGCGATGGGGTTGCGCCCGTACGGACCGTGTGACAGTACAGACACTTTGGCGAAACCTCCTGCCCGAAGCGATTTTAGGCGTTCGGCTAGGTAGGTGACCCGGTTTTTTTCGCGTTTCTCGGCCGCTAGCCCCTTTTTTCGCGTTTTCGTGCGCGCGCCCCTCTTGACCTCGCACGCGCGCCGCGCGTCGCGTCCTTGTCCTTGTCCGCGTCCGCGTTCGCGCGTGTCGGCGATCACGGGCCCCGTGCATGGCTCGTCTCTGTGGACCATCGCCCCGCTCTTGTCCCTCTTTCGTGTTTGTGTGGCGCCCCGCCCCGTGCACCATTGCCGGCTGGCAGCAAGGTGCCTAGCCCCCCTTGCCGCCAGGCCTGTCCACCCCAAGGTGCTAAAGCCGCCAGGCACCCGTGCCGCCGAACCGTGCGTCCGTAAGCCGCTGCACGTGCGGCGGCCGGCCATGCCCGTGCTATTGACCCTGTGTGACAGTACAGACACTTTGGCGAAACCTCCTGGCCGACGGGGTTTTTGCGCCCACCTAGGTAGGGCGACCCCTTTTTTTTCGTGTCGCCTGTCCGTGTGTCCCTTTTTCGCCTTTTTCGGGTTCGTGTTTTCGTGTGCCGCCAAAAGCAAGCCCTGCGCTCGTCCCGTCCCGCTTGACCCGTGCATCCGCCGGTGCTGGCCTGCAAAATGCCTGTGAGCGACGCACGTGACCAGCAGCCCAGGCGAGTGTGCACGGGTGGCAGGCGAAACGGGCGTGCGTGTCGCCAGTGTGTATGTCCCTTTTTCGCCTTTTTCGGGTTCGTGTTTTCGTGTGCCGCCAAAAGCAAGCCCTGCGCTCGTCCCGTCCCGCTTGACCCGTGCATCCGCCGGTGCTGGCCTGCAAAATGCCTATGAGCGACGCATGTGACCAGCAGCCCAGGCGAGTGTGCATGGGTGGCAGGCGAAACGGGCGCGCGTGTCGCCAGTGCGTATGTCCCTTTTTCGGGTTCGTGTTTTCGTGTGCCACCAAAAGCAAGCCTTGCGCTCGTCCCGTCCCGCTTGACCCGTGCATCCGCCGGTGCTGGCCTGCAAAATGCCTGTGAGCGACGCATGTGACCAGCTGCCCAGGCGAGTGTGCACGGGTGGCAGGCGAAACGGGCGTGTCGCCAGTGCGTATGTCCCTTTTTTGCCTTTTTCGGGTTCGTGTTTTTGTGTGCCGGCAAAAGTTAGCCCTGCGCTCGTCCCGTCCCGCTTGACCCGTGCATCCGCCGGTGCTGGCCTGCAAAATGCCTTTGAGCGACGCATGTGACCAGCTGCCCAGGCGAGTGTGCACGGGTGGTTGGCGAAACGGGCGCGCGTGTCCCTCCCTCGTCCCCTTTCATGTTTGTTTTGCTCCCAGG
>NW_027182148.1:70000-72500 GCF_029961685.1 Aristolochia californica | reverse complement strand
AGGCGCCCAGGCGGAATGGCGCCAGGGCGCCCAGGCGGAAAAGAGGCGCCCAGGCGAAAAAGAGGCGCCCAGGCGGAAAGGCGCCAGGGCGCCCAGGCGGAAAAGAGGCGCCCTGGCGTAGGCGCCCATGCGCCAAAAGAGGCACCCAGGCGAAAAGGCGCCAGGGCGCCCAGGCGGAAAAGAGGCGCCCAGGCGGAATGGCGCCAGGGCACCCAGGCGGAAAAGAGGCGCCCAGGCGGAAAAGAGGCGCCCTGGCGTAGGCGCCCAGGCGCCAAAAGAGGCGCCAGGCGAAAAGGCGCCAGGGCGCCCAGGCGGAAAAGAGGCGCCCAGGCGAAAAAGAGGCGCCCTGGCGGAAAAGAGGCGCCCTGGCGTAGGCGCCCAGGCGCCAAAAGAGGCACCCAGGCGAAAAGGCGCCAGGGCGCCCAGGCGGAAAAGAGGCGCCCAGGCGGAATGGCGCCAGGGCACCCAGGCGGAAAAGAGGCGCCCAGGCGAAAAAGAGGCGCCCAGGCGGAAAAGAGGCGCCCTGGCGTAGGCGCCCAGGCGCCAAAAGAGGCGCCCAGGCGAAAAGGCGCCAGGGCGCCCAGGCGAAGAGGCGCCAGGGCGCCCAGGTGGGAAAGAGGCGCCCAGGCGAAAAGGCGCCAGGGCGCCCAGGCAGAAAAGAGGCGCCCAGGCGAAAAAGAGGCGCCCAGGCAGAAAGGCGCCATGGCGCCCAGGCGGAAAAGAGGCGCCCTGGCCAGGCGGAAAAGAGGTGCCCAGGCGAAAAAGAGTCGCCCAGGCCGAAAGGCGCCATGGCGCCCAGGCGGAAAAGAGGCGCCCACGCGAAAAGGCGCCAGGGCGCCAAGGCGGAAAACAGGCGCCCAGGCGGAAAGGTGCCAGGGCGCCCAGGCGGAAAAGAGGCGCCCAGGCGCGTGGGGGGCAAGGCGCCAGGCGCCAGGCACGCGCGGAGGCAAGGCGCCAGGCGCAAGGCGCCACGCGCGCGCGCGCGTGGGGGGCGAGGCGCCAGGCGCCAGGCGCCGGGCGCGCGTGGGGGGCAAGGCGCCAGGCGCCGGGCGCGCGCGTGGGGGGCGAGGCGCCAGGCGCCAGGCGCCGGGCGCGCGTGGGGGGCAAGGCGCCAGGCGCCGGGCGCGCGCGTGGGGGGCGAGGCGCCAGGCGCCAGGCGCCGGGCGCGCGTGGGGGGCAAGGCGCCAGGCGCCGGGCGCGCGCGCGTGGGGCGCCAGGCGCCTGGCGGGCGGGCGCCCCCAGGAAGGGGTGCTGGCGCGCGATGGGGTTGCGCCCGTACGGACCGTGTGACAGTACAGACACTTTGGCGAAACCTCCTGCCCGAAGCGATTTTAGGCGTTCGGCTAGGTAGGTGACCCGGTTTTTTTCGCGTTTCTCGGCCGCTAGCCCCTTTTTTCGCGTTTTCGTGCGCGCGCCCCTCTTGACCTCGCACGCGCGCCGCGCGTCGCGTCCTTGTCCTTGTCCGCGTCCGCGTTCGCGCGTGTCGGCGATCACGGGCCCCGTGCATGGCTCGTCTCTGTGGACCATCGCCCCGCTCTTGTCCCTCTTTCGTGTTTGTGTGGCGCCCCGCCCCGTGCACCATTGCCGGCTGGCAGCAAGGTGCCTAGCCCCCCTTGCCGCCAGGCCTGTCCACCCCAAGGTGCTAAAGCCGCCAGGCACCCGTGCCGCCGAACCGTGCGTCCGTAAGCCGCTGCACGTGCGGCGGCCGGCCATGCCCGTGCTATTGACCCTGTGTGACAGTACAGACACTTTGGCGAAACCTCCTGGCCGACGGGGTTTTTGCGCCCACCTAGGTAGGGCGACCCCTTTTTTTTCGTGTCGCCTGTCCGTGTGTCCCTTTTTCGCCTTTTTCGGGTTCGTGTTTTCGTGTGCCGCCAAAAGCAAGCCCTGCGCTCGTCCCGTCCCGCTTGACCCGTGCATCCGCCGGTGCTGGCCTGCAAAATGCCTGTGAGCGACGCACGTGACCAGCAGCCCAGGCGAGTGTGCACGGGTGGCAGGCGAAACGGGCGTGCGTGTCGCCAGTGTGTATGTCCCTTTTTCGCCTTTTTCGGGTTCGTGTTTTCGTGTGCCGCCAAAAGCAAGCCCTGCGCTCGTCCCGTCCCGCTTGACCCGTGCATCCGCCGGTGCTGGCCTGCAAAATGCCTATGAGCGACGCATGTGACCAGCAGCCCAGGCGAGTGTGCATGGGTGGCAGGCGAAACGGGCGCGCGTGTCGCCAGTGCGTATGTCCCTTTTTCGGGTTCGTGTTTTCGTGTGCCACCAAAAGCAAGCCTTGCGCTCGTCCCGTCCCGCTTGACCCGTGCATCCGCCGGTGCTGGCCTGCAAAATGCCTGTGAGCGACGCATGTGACCAGCTGCCCAGGCGAGTGTGCACGGGTGGCAGGCGAAACGGGCGTGTCGCCAGTGCGTATGTCCCTTTTTTGCCTTTTTCGGGTTCGTGTTTTTGTGTGCCGGCAAAAGTTAGCCCTGCGCTCGTCCCGTCCCGCTTGACCCGTGCATCC
>NW_027182148.1:27500-30000 GCF_029961685.1 Aristolochia californica | reverse complement strand
AAAGGCGCCAGGGCGCCCAGGCGGAAAAGAGGCGCCCAGGCGGAATGGCGCCAGGGCGCCCAGGCGGAAAAGAGGCGCCCAGGCGAAAAAGAGGCGCCCAGGCGGAAAAGAGGCGCCCTGGCGTAGGCGCCCAGGCGCCAAAAGAGGCGCCAGGCGAAAAGGCGCCAGGGCGCCCAGGCGGAAAAGAGGCGCCCAGGCGGAATGGCGCCAGGGCGCCCAGGCGGAAAAGAGGCGCCCAGGCGAAAAAGAGGCGCCCAGGCGGAAAGGCGCCAGGGCGCCCAGGCGGAAAAGAGGCGCCCTGGCGTAGGCGCCCATGCGCCAAAAGAGGCACCCAGGCGAAAAGGCGCCAGGGCGCCCAGGCGGAAAAGAGGCGCCCAGGCGGAATGGCGCCAGGGCACCCAGGCGGAAAAGAGGCGCCCAGGCGGAAAAGAGGCGCCCTGGCGTAGGCGCCCAGGCGCCAAAAGAGGCGCCAGGCGAAAAGGCGCCAGGGCGCCCAGGCGGAAAAGAGGCGCCCAGGCGAAAAAGAGGCGCCCTGGCGGAAAAGAGGCGCCCTGGCGTAGGCGCCCAGGCGCCAAAAGAGGCACCCAGGCGAAAAGGCGCCAGGGCGCCCAGGCGGAAAAGAGGCGCCCAGGCGGAATGGCGCCAGGGCACCCAGGCGGAAAAGAGGCGCCCAGGCGAAAAAGAGGCGCCCAGGCGGAAAAGAGGCGCCCTGGCGTAGGCGCCCAGGCGCCAAAAGAGGCGCCCAGGCGAAAAGGCGCCAGGGCGCCCAGGCGAAGAGGCGCCAGGGCGCCCAGGTGGGAAAGAGGCGCCCAGGCGAAAAGGCGCCAGGGCGCCCAGGCAGAAAAGAGGCGCCCAGGCGAAAAAGAGGCGCCCAGGCAGAAAGGCGCCATGGCGCCCAGGCGGAAAAGAGGCGCCCTGGCCAGGCGGAAAAGAGGTGCCCAGGCGAAAAAGAGTCGCCCAGGCCGAAAGGCGCCATGGCGCCCAGGCGGAAAAGAGGCGCCCACGCGAAAAGGCGCCAGGGCGCCAAGGCGGAAAACAGGCGCCCAGGCGGAAAGGTGCCAGGGCGCCCAGGCGGAAAAGAGGCGCCCAGGCGCGTGGGGGGCAAGGCGCCAGGCGCCAGGCACGCGCGGAGGCAAGGCGCCAGGCGCAAGGCGCCACGCGCGCGCGCGCGTGGGGGGCGAGGCGCCAGGCGCCAGGCGCCGGGCGCGCGTGGGGGGCAAGGCGCCAGGCGCCGGGCGCGCGCGTGGGGGGCGAGGCGCCAGGCGCCAGGCGCCGGGCGCGCGTGGGGGGCAAGGCGCCAGGCGCCGGGCGCGCGCGTGGGGGGCGAGGCGCCAGGCGCCAGGCGCCGGGCGCGCGTGGGGGGCAAGGCGCCAGGCGCCGGGCGCGCGCGCGTGGGGCGCCAGGCGCCTGGCGGGCGGGCGCCCCCAGGAAGGGGTGCTGGCGCGCGATGGGGTTGCGCCCGTACGGACCGTGTGACAGTACAGACACTTTGGCGAAACCTCCTGCCCGAAGCGATTTTAGGCGTTCGGCTAGGTAGGTGACCCGGTTTTTTTCGCGTTTCTCGGCCGCTAGCCCCTTTTTTCGCGTTTTCGTGCGCGCGCCCCTCTTGACCTCGCACGCGCGCCGCGCGTCGCGTCCTTGTCCTTGTCCGCGTCCGCGTTCGCGCGTGTCGGCGATCACGGGCCCCGTGCATGGCTCGTCTCTGTGGACCATCGCCCCGCTCTTGTCCCTCTTTCGTGTTTGTGTGGCGCCCCGCCCCGTGCACCATTGCCGGCTGGCAGCAAGGTGCCTAGCCCCCCTTGCCGCCAGGCCTGTCCACCCCAAGGTGCTAAAGCCGCCAGGCACCCGTGCCGCCGAACCGTGCGTCCGTAAGCCGCTGCACGTGCGGCGGCCGGCCATGCCCGTGCTATTGACCCTGTGTGACAGTACAGACACTTTGGCGAAACCTCCTGGCCGACGGGGTTTTTGCGCCCACCTAGGTAGGGCGACCCCTTTTTTTTCGTGTCGCCTGTCCGTGTGTCCCTTTTTCGCCTTTTTCGGGTTCGTGTTTTCGTGTGCCGCCAAAAGCAAGCCCTGCGCTCGTCCCGTCCCGCTTGACCCGTGCATCCGCCGGTGCTGGCCTGCAAAATGCCTGTGAGCGACGCACGTGACCAGCAGCCCAGGCGAGTGTGCACGGGTGGCAGGCGAAACGGGCGTGCGTGTCGCCAGTGTGTATGTCCCTTTTTCGCCTTTTTCGGGTTCGTGTTTTCGTGTGCCGCCAAAAGCAAGCCCTGCGCTCGTCCCGTCCCGCTTGACCCGTGCATCCGCCGGTGCTGGCCTGCAAAATGCCTATGAGCGACGCATGTGACCAGCAGCCCAAGCGAGTGTGCATGGGTGGCAGGCGAAACGGGCGCGCGTGTCGCCAGTGCGTATGTCCCTTTTTCGGGTTCGTGTTTTCGTGTGCCACCAAAAGCAAGCCTTGCGCTCGTCCCGTCCCGCTTGACCCGTGCATCCGCCGGTG
>NW_027182147.1:0-10000 GCF_029961685.1 Aristolochia californica | reverse complement strand
GGTAATTTATAGTGATGACGATGAAAATACCGGTACTGATACTAGTATCAGTGCCGGTAGCAATAGTGATCAAGCGGAAGAGGTGGCTTTGATACGCTACTCACAACAACCGGATTTTCGCCGGGACCTAATCAAAGGATCCATGCGTGCTCAAAGACGTAAAACAACTATTTGGGAAATGTTTCAAGGAAACGTGCATTCCCCGCTTTTTTTGGACAGAATAGACAAAACATTTTTTTTTTCTTTTGATATCTCCGAAATGATGAACCCAATCTTTAGGAATCGGACGGGGGAAAGCCTGGAATTAAAAACTTCAGATTATGAAGATTCTAAGCGGAAGGAGGCAAAAGAAAAGGGCAAAAACAAGGAGGAGAAAAAAAAGGAGAATGAACGGATAGCAATAGCAGAAACTTGGGATAGTATTCTATTTGCTCAAGCAATAAGGGGTTCGATGTTAGTAACCCAATCAATTCTTAGAAAATACATCGTACTGCCCTCATTAATAATAGCTAAAAATCTCGGCCGTATGCTATTATTTCAATTCCCTGAGTGGTACGAAGATTTTAAAGACTGGGATAGAGAAATGCACGTTAAATGCACCTATAATGGTGTTCAATTATCAGAAACAGAATTTCCAAAAAACTGGTTAACAGATGGTATTCAGATAAAAATCCAATTTCCTTTCTGTCTGAAACCTTGGCGCAATAAGGTAAGACCCCCCCTTGGAAGTCCAATAAAAAAGAAAGGAAAAAGAGACAATTTTTCTTTTTTAACAATCTGGGGAATGGAAGCTGAACTACCTTTTGGTTCTCCCCGAAAACGACCTTCTTTTTTTAAACCCGTTTGTAAAGAATTTGCAAAAAAAATTACAAAGTTGAAAAATAAATGTTTTCGAGTTCTAAAAGTTTTAAAAAAAAAAAAAAAAAGGTTTCTAAAATTTGCAAAAGAAAAAACAAGTGGGGTTATCAAAAGAATTCTCCTTATTAAAAGTAAAAGAATAATAAAAATGAAAAGAATAATAAAAGAACTTGAAAAAGTAAACCCAATTTTATTATTGGGATTGAGGAAAGTATATGAACCGAATGAAAATAGAAAAGATTCTATAATCAGTAATAAGATTACCGATGAATCGATCATTCAAATTAGATCCATGGATTGGACAAATTATTCACTCACAGAAAAAAAAATCAAGGATCTGGCTAATAGTACAATCACAATTAGAGATCAAATTGAAAGAATCGCGGAGAAAAAAAAAATGGGAACTCCGGATATAAATCTTATTTCTAACAAGACGAGTTGTGATAATAAAAGATGGGAGTTTTTGAAAGATATTTTGTGGATATCAAAAAAAATAACGTGCGCGATTAATACGCAAATGGCACTATTTTCTGAAATCTTTCGTTGAAAGAATATACATTGGTATCCGTCTATCTACTATTAACATTCCCAGAAAAAATGCACAACTTTTACTTGAATCAATAAAAAAAACTCTCAATAAATACATTTACAATGATGAAACAAATCAAGAAGTAATTGATGAAACGAACCAAAATGCAATTCACTTTATTTCGACTGTAAAAAAGTCGCTTTCTAATATTAGTAATAAACATTCAAAGACTTATTGTGACTTATCTTCCTTATCCCAAGGATATGTATTTTACAAATTATCACAAATTCAGGTTATTAACAAGGATCCCTTTGGATCTGCACTTCAATATCATGGAGCATACACCTTTTTCAAGGATAGAATAAAGGTCACACGAGAAGTATCTGATTCAAAAACAAGGCGTAAAAAACTTCCGAATTCTGGAATCAATGAATGGAAAGACTGGTTAAGAGGTCATTATCAATACAATTTATCTCAGACTAGATGGTCCAGATTAGTACCGCAAAAATGGCGAAATAGAGTCAATCAACACCGCATGATTCAAAATAAAGACTTCAAATTTTTAGATTCATATGAAAAAAACCGATTCATTCATTACAAGAATGAAAATTCTTATGGAGAGAATTCATTGTCGAGTAAAAATAAAAAACAGTACAGATATGTTCTTTTAGCACATAAGTATATTAATTATGAGGATAGAAAGAACCCATATATTTATGGGTCCCCTTTACAGGTAAATGAGGGACGAAAGATTTCATATAATTACCACACACCTAAACTCGAATTATTTTATGTATTAGGGAGTACAGCTAGTAGTGATTATTTAGGGAAAGAGTGTATTATTGATACAGGTCAAAATCTAGATCGAAAATATTTTGAGTGCGGAATTCTAAATTTTTGTCTTAAAAAAAATCTCGATATTGAAACCAGGACTAACATGGGCGCGAGGACTAACATTAGCAAAGATACTAAGACGAGAACTAATGATTATAAAATAATTGAGAAAAAGGATCTTTTTTATCTCAATCTCATGATTGATCAAAAAATTAACCCATCCAATAAAAAAGGTTTTTTTTTTGATTGGATGGGAATGAATGAAGACGTGTTATATGGTCCCATACCGAATCTGGAACCTTGGTTCTTCCAAGAATTTAGACTGCTTTATGATGCATATAAGATTAAACCCTGGATTATACCAATCCAATTACTTTTTTTTAATTTTAATGGAAATGAAAATATTAGTAGAAATATCAATGGAAATCAAAAAGAGAGTCTTCGTATATCATCCAATCAAAAAGAAGAATATCTTGAATTAGAGAATCGAAATCAAGAAGAAAAAGAACAGCGGGGCCAAGAAGATTTTGGATCAGATCTACGAAACCAAAAGAATCTTGGATCAGATGCACGAAACAAAAAAAAAGATTTTGAAAAGGATTACGCGGAAACCGAATCAGACATTAAAAATAAAAAACGTAAAAAGAAAAGGAAATCTAAAAGCAAGAAGGAGGCAGAACTTGATTTTCTCCTGAAAAAGTATTTGCTTTTTCAATTGAGATGGGATGAACCTCTGAATCAAAGAATAATCAATAATGTTAAGGTATATTGTTTCCTGCTTAGACTGAAAAATCCAAGTGAAATTGCTATATCCTCTATTGAAAGAGGAGAAATGCGCCTGGATGTAATGCTGATTGATAAGGAGCTAACAATTACGGAATTGATAAGAAAGGGAATATTCATTATCGAACCGGTTCGTCTGTCTCTAAAACGGGATGGGCAATTTCTTATGTATCAAACCATAAGTATTTCATTGGCCCATAAGAGTAAGCACAAAACAAATCGAAGATTCCGAAAAAGGAAATATGTTGATGAGAATAATTTCGATGGATCTATTGCACAAGATAGAAAAACGCTTGGGAATGGAGACGAAAATCATTATGATTCACTTTTTATTCCTGAAAATATTCTATCTCCTGTACGTCGTAGAGAATTAAGAATTCTAATGGATTTAAATTCCGGAAATGGGAATGTTGTGGATAGAAATACAGTACTTTGCAACGGGAATAACATAAAAAATTGTGTGCAATTTTTAGATGAGAATAAGTATCTTGATACAGATACAAATAAATGCATTCAATTTAAATTGTTTCTTTGGCCCAATTATCGATTAGAAGATTTAGCTTGTATGGATCGCTATTGGTTTGATACCAATAATAGTAGTCGTTTCAGTATGTTAAGGATACATATGTACCCACGATACAGAATTATTTGATGATATATTATCTATTTTTTTTATGGTATATTTTCTTTTTCTATATATCACGCTCACATCCGGTAGACTAGGACAGACGTATTTACATGCACGCTGTCTTCCATTCCATTCTGATACATGATAGTAATAGTAATTCAATAACGTATTAATTGGATCTAGGAATGAATCGGCGGAATCTTCTTAGGCCAAAATCATTTTATATTTCGTGGGTGCAAAAATGTAACATGCTTTCGTATCCGAATCAAATTACAAATGAAATTGGATTTATTAAATTGTTTTTTTGATAAAAAACAAAGTACTATATGAATAAATCTGGATTCCTGTGTGTACCAGATTGAAAGATTGAAATAACTGTCATTATTATTATATTATTCCTGACCGGTAAAACCCATATTTGTGAAAAAGAAAGAAAAAAAAGAAAGAGAAGAATTATTTTTATGATAAAAAGTTCATTCATCTCAGTTATTCCGCAAGAAGAAAAAGGAAAAAACAGGGGATCCGTTGAATTTCAAGTATTCAATTTTACTAATAAGATACGTAGACTTACTTCACATCTAGAATTGCACAGAAAAGACTATTTCTCTCAGAGAGGTCTGCGGAAGATTTTGGGAAAACGTCAACGGCTGCTGGCTTATTTGTCAAAAAAAAATAGAGTACGTTATAAGGAATTAATTGGTCAGCTGAATATTCGGGAGCCAAAACCGCGTTAATTTGAGGATTGGGGATTCATTTGAATTATTTGGTTTATTAGTATTAGATCTTGAATTTTGATGAACCTCGTTTTGTTTTCGATAATTCATGAATAATGAATCGGGGAAGAAAACATATGACTGTACCGGCTACAAGAAAAGACCTCATGATAGTCAATATGGGTCCTCACCACCCATCAATGCATGGTGTTCTTCGACTCATCGTTACTCTGGATGGTGAAGATGTTATTGACTGTGAACCCGTATTAGGTTATTTACATAGAGGAATGGAAAAAATTGCGGAAAACCGAACAATTATACAATATCTGCCTTATGTAACACGTTGGGATTATTTAGCAACTATGTTCACGGAAGCAATAACGGTAAATGGACCAGAACAGTTGGGAAATATTCAAGTACCTAAAAGAGCTAGCTATATCAGAGTAATTATGCTGGAGTTGAGTCGTATAGCTTCTCATTTGTTATGGCTGGGGCCTTTTATGGCGGATATCGGTGCACAAACTCCTTTCTTCTATATTTTAAGAGAAAGGGAATTGCTATATGATCTATTTGAAGCTGCCACAGGTATGCGAATGATGCACAATTACTTCCGTATCGGAGGAGTAGCTTCTGATCTACCTTATGGTTGGATAGATAAATGTTTGGATTTCTGCGATTATTTTTTAACAGAGGTAGTGGAATATCAAAAACTTATTACGCGGAATCCCATTTTTTTGCAACGAGTTGAAGGAGTAGGCATTATTGGTGGAGAAGAAGCAATAAATTGGGGTTTATCAGGACCAATGTTACGAGCTTCCGGAATCCAATGGGATCTTCGTAAAGTTGATCATTATGAGTGTTACGATGAATTCGATTGGGAGGTCCAGTGGCAAAAAGAAGGAGACTCATTAGCTCGTTATTTAGTGCGAATCGGTGAAATGACGGAATCCGTAAAAATTATTCAACGAGCTATAGAAGGAATTCCGGGAGGGGCCTATGAGAATTTAGAAGTGCGACGCTTTGATGGAGGGCGCCATTCCGAATGGAATGATTTTGATTATCGATTCATTAGTAAAAAACCTTCACCCGCTTTTGAATTGTCGAAGCAAGAACTTTATGTAAGAGTAGAAGCCCCCAAGGGAGAATTAGGCATTTTTTTGATAGGAGATAATAGTGTTTTTCCTTGGAGATGGAAAATTCGTCCACCAGGTTTCATCAATTTGCAAATTCTTCCTCAGTTAGTTAAAAGAATGAAATTGGCTGATATCATGACGATACTAGGTAGTATAGATATCATTATGGGAGAGGTTGATCGTTGAAATGACAATTGATACGACAGAAATACAAGCTATCAATTCTTTTTCCAGATCGGAGTATTTAGAAGAAGTCTATAGCCTCATATGGGCGCTTGTCCCTATTTTTACTCCTGTATCAGGAATCACAATAGGAGTACTCGTGATTGTGTGGTTAGAAAGAGAAATATCTGCAGCATTACAACAACGTATTGGGCTTGAATACGCCGGTCCTTTGGGAATTCTTCAAGCTCTAGCGGATGGGACTAAGCTACTTTTGAAAGAGGATCTTCTCCCATCTAGGGGGGATATTCGTTTATTCAGTATCGGCCCGTCTATAGCGGCCATATCCATTTTTTTTAGTTATTCAGTAATTCCTTTTGGGTATCGCCTTGTTCTGGCCGATCTCAGTATAGGTGTTTTTTTCTGGATCGCCATTTCCAGTATTGTCCCTATTGGACTTCTTATGTCAGGATATGGCTCGAATAATAAATATTCCTTTTCAGGTGGTCTACGAGCTGCTGCTCAATCGATTAGTTATGAAATACCATTAACTCTATGTGTGTTATCAATATCTCTACGTGTGATTCGTTGGAACATCAACTTTACCTTACCCACTTGTTTTAGGAAAGAAGATTGAATGTACTGATTGTATAAATATCTTCACTTTTCTTTATTCATCACTTGGGTCGATGAGCTAAACCAGATAGTTATATGAGTGAAACAAAACTGCTTATTAATTTGCAGTAATAAGATTGATTCTCATTCCCTATGTACGAGAGTAAGGTAGAAGTAAACATAAGCAGCGTAAACTGTTTACCCCAAGATTGGATGATTAGTCATCATGGCTTGAAGCGGGTACAAAAGATCACTTGTATGGGTTTTTACAATTTTATCCATATTTTGAATCAATCAAAAAAAGGGTGGGTGGTTAGGAACACTAAGATACGCAAAGGATTAGTAATGGAAATAATGTAAGGTATCCAAAGAGATATTTTTGCATGAAAGGAATCATAATGAGGGCTTTACGTTGGTAGAAATGATCAAGGAGTACTTCCCGATGATTCCGATCCAGAGTATACTCCTACCCACTGATTAAAGAAATAACTATTGGGAACGAAATAATCCTTTATTTTATTTTTTAGAATCCCCTTCTGAGAAAGAAGAACAGGAACGAAAGAAATGGAATGCAATAGGAAAAATTAAAATGATAAGAGATCTTTTTTTATTCTTTTTTTTTCTGATCTACATTTATATAGATGGAATGGAATTCTTATCAGGATTCATGAATTGGTGCGGGGTCTAATTATTTTTCGTAATCGCGCAATCTATGGGTCGAAATTTTTACCGATACAGCGCATATTTTATTGAAGGATTCAGTTATTGCTGAACAAAGAAAAATTTTGTAATTTGCATTAAAAAAAAAAATAAGGATGAGATCAATTCCGAAGCACTTTTATTTGTTATTATAGCAGACAGAATTCCATTGGTTTAATTAGGGACTCCCCGATGCATCTTTACTCTAGCTACTCCACAAAAAAAGCAAGCCGGGGGAATACCAAGTCAGTCCTTAAATTTATTTGTGGCCATCGAGGAGCCGTATGAAGCGGAGGTCTCATGTACGGTTCTGGAATAGCGATAGGAACAGTGATGTTATCATCGACTATAATTATCTAACAGTTCAAGTACGATTGATATAGTTGAGGCACAGTCTAAATATGGTTTTTGGGGGTGGAATCTTTGGCGCCAACCCATAGGGTTTATAGTTTTTCTAGTTTCTTCCCTAGCAGAATGTGAGAGATTACCCTTTGATTTACCAGAAGCGGAAGAGGAATTAGTAGCAGGTTATCAAACCGAATATTCGGGTATAAAATTTGGTTTATTTTACATTGCGTCTTACCTAAATCTACTAGTTTCTTCATTATTTGTAACAGTTCTGTACTTGGGGGGGTGGAATTCCTCTATTCCGTACATATTCATTCCGAAGCTTTTCGGAATAAATAAACCTGGTGGGGTCTTTGGAACGACAATTAGTATCTTCATTACATTAGCTAAAGCTTATTTGTTCCTGTTCATTCCTATCACAACAAGGTGGACTTTACCTAGGATGAGAATGGACCAACTATTAAATCTTGGATGGAAATTTCTTTTACCTGTTTCTCTAGGTAATCTATTATTGACAACTTCTTTCCAACGCCTTTCGCTGTAACAGAATATGAAATTCTAGGTTCATAACCTCTCTCAAGCAAGAGAAAGAAACATCAAATTATTCATGGATATCCACGATATGTTCCCTATGGTGACTGGGTTCATGAATTATGGTCAACAAACAGTACGAGCTACAAGGTACATTGGTCAAAGTTTCATGATTACTTTATCCCACGCGAATCGTTTACCTGTAACTATTCAATATCCTTATGAAAAATTGATCACATCAGAGCGTTTCCGCGGTCGAATCCACTTTGAATTTGATAAATGTATTGCTTGCGAAGTATGTGTTCGTGTATGTCCCATAGATTTACCTGTTGTTGATTGGAGATTGGAAACAGATATTAGAAAGAAACGGCTGCTTAATTATAGTATTGATTTTGGAATCTGTATATTTTGTGGCAACTGCGTCGAGTATTGTCCAACAAATTGTTTATCAATGACTGAGGAATATGAACTTTCTACTTATGATCGTCACGAATTGAATTATAATCAAATTGCTTTGGGTCGTCTACCAGTGTCAATAATGGGGGATTACACAATTCAAACAAACAATTATGAATATGAATTCCACTCAAATAAATAAAAATAGCCGCGGATAAACTAAACCCCTTTTCCTTTTTCAATAATGATAATGATTACCAAAATTACCAAATTACTAAGATTCTGTTTTGATCAGGGTTCTTTCTTTTTGGTTCGGCAGTAACCACAAATCATAAATATAACTACTGATTTGTGGGAATCATGGCTTTATTTGAATTGAAAATGGAATTCATATATCTGTGGTTATTTCGAAATATACAATTCCGAACTACACTTTCACTTTCAGATACAGAAGTGGGATTGGTCCAATAACAGTATCTACGTCAATCCACATCCCATTAAGATTTAATTCAATTAAGAACGTATCATCATTGACAAGAAAAAAATAGGGTAACCCCCTTTTCCTGGCCCGGTCAGTAAGGTCATGAAATATTTCTACTTAATTTATCTCTTATTTTACGCATAATGGATTTACCTGGACCAATACATGATATTCTTTTAGTATTTCTGGGATCAGGACTTATATTAGGAAGTCTCGGAGTGGTATTACTTACGAGTCCAATTTTGTCTGCCTTTTCTTTGGGATTGGTTCTTGTTTCTATAGCCTTATTCTATATTCCATCTAACTCCTATTTTGTAGCTGCTGCACAGCTCCTCATTTACGTGGGGGCCGTAAATGTCTTAATCATATTTGCCGTGATGTTCATGAAAGGTTCAGAATATTCCAATTATTTCTCTCTTTGGACCGTTGGGGATGGGGTTACTTTACTGGTTTGTACAAGTATTTTGTTTTCATTAATTACTACTATCTTAGATACGTCGTGGTACGGGATTATTTGGACTACAAGATCAAGCCAGATTATAGAACAGGACCTGATAAGTAACGTTCAACAAATTGGGATTCATTTATCAACGGATTTTTATCTTCCATTTGAACTTGTTTCTATAATTCTTTTAGTTGCTTTGATAGGTGCAATTGCTATGGCTCGTCAGTAAAAAAGAGTTAGGATTAGAAATAAAAAATCAAAGAAAAAAAAAAAAAAATAAGGCCTCGGCCTTGTTCTGCCTTATTGCTTATTGTTAGTACATCTATTTTCCTTCAATTCTATTTTTGTTCATATGGAATGTCAAATAATAAAAGGTTTAGTTCTATCCATTGCCAATGCTTTCGTTTGTTACGCACTTGTTATATTCGAGTCAATCAAATCGGTTAAAAAATTGTTGTTCATATTGAAATGAATCGAGATTGATGAGGAGTTAGTCAATGATGCTCGAACACGGACTTGTTTTGAGTGCCTATTTATTTTCTATCGGTATTTATGGATTGATCACAAGTCGAAACATGGTTAGAGCACTTATGTGCCTTGAGCTTATACTGAATGCGGTTAATCTAAATCTCGTAACATTTTCTGATTTATTTGATAGTCGTCAATTAAAAGGAGACATTTTATCGATCTTTGTTATAGCTATTGCCGCCGCTGAAGCAGCTATTGGACCGGCTATTGTTTCGTCGATCCATCGTAACAGAAAATCAACTCGTATCAATCAATCAAATTTGTTGAATAAATAATCGTAGTCGTAATGATATAGATATAAATAAACACAGATATCC
>NW_027182146.1:0-12500 GCF_029961685.1 Aristolochia californica | reverse complement strand
TACCGTACCTTTTGTTTCATTTCTTCTGTAAGAATCACGAACACTTTTTCGATTATAGATTCACGACCAGAAATTCAATGCGCAATCTCTGGATTCAATGGTTATTCTTGAATAACCTCATTTTTCAATTATTTAACCATTTTATTTTACCAAGTTCAACTTTAGCCAGATTAGTTAACATTTATTTGTTTCGATGTAATAGCAAGATGTTATTTTTAACAAGTAGTTTTGTTGGTTGGTTAATTGGTCACATTTTATTCATGAAATGGATTGGATTGCTATTATTATGGATACGGCAAAAAAATGTTATTAGATCCAATAAGTACATTAGATCTAATAAGTATCTTGTGTCAGAATTAACAAATTCTATGGCCCGAACCTTTAGTATTCTCTTACTTATTACCTCCGTCTACTATTTAGGCAAAATGCCCTCGCCTATTGTCACTAAAAAACTGAAAGAACCCTTACCATTAGAAAGGGAGGAAGGGGAGGAAGGTAAGGAAGAAAGAGATATAGAAATGGAACCAACTTCCGAAGAGAAGGGAACTAAACAAGAACAAGAGGGATCCGCCCAAGAAGACTTCCCCCCTTATTCGGGAGAAAAGGAGGATTCAGACAAACTAGATGAAACGAAAGAGATCCAATTGAATGAAAAAGAAATACTTAAAGATGAGGAAGATAAAGACCTCCTTTGGTTTGAAAAACCTCTTGTAACTCTCCTTTTCGACTATAAACGATGGAATCGTCCATTACGCTATATAAAAAACGATCGATTTGAAAATGCTGTAAGAAATGAAATGTCGCAATATTTTTTTCACACATGTGCAGGTGATGGAAAACAAATAATTTCTTTTACATATCCACCTAGCTTATCCACTTTTGGCGAAATAATAAAAAGAAAGATGTCTTTATGCACGACAGAAAAAGGTTCCCCGGATGATCTGTATCATAATTGGACTTATACCAATGACCAAAAAAGATACAACTTAAGCAATGAGTTCATAAATCGAATAGAAGCTCTAGACAAAGGGGCCTCCCCTATGGATGTACTCGAAAAAAGGATCCGATTGTGCAATGATGAGAACAAACAAGAATGCTTGCCTAAACTATATGATCCGTTTTTCAACGGATCATATCGCGGAACTATTAAAAAGGGTTATTCACGTTCAATCATGAATGATTCAATGACTTTGACAGAGGATTCCATAGGAATGATTTGGATAAAGAAAATCTACGATATGCTCCCTAAAACTAAAAATTACCGAGAATTTGAACATAAAATGGATTTGTTTAATGGAGAATTATTATCGACAGACATTAATCATTCCTTTACCTCAATCAATGATTTGCCTGAGGAATCAACACCTAGTTCAAATTGGAGGGGACTTGCTTTATTAGCCGAACAACGATGGCTTGGGTCAAAAAATGAAATGAAATGCTTGAAATTTCTATTTGATGCAGTTACAACTGATTTAACTGATGAAACAATTAGAAAAAACTCCATTGGGGTACAGAAAGTCACTAAAAAAGTTCCTCGATGGTCATATAAATTGATCGATGAATTGGAAGAACAAGAGCAAGAGGGGCAAAATGAGGAAGAAACGACAGAGGATCCTGGGATTCGTTCAAGAAAAGCCAAACGTGTGGTAATTTATAGTGATGACGATGAAAATACCGGTACTGATACTAGTATCAGTGCCGGTAGCAATAGTGATCAAGCGGAAGAGGTGGCTTTGATACGCTACTCACAACAACCGGATTTTCGCCGGGACCTAATCAAAGGATCCATGCGTGCTCAAAGACGTAAAACAACTATTTGGGAAATGTTTCAAGGAAACGTGCATTCCCCGCTTTTTTTGGACAGAATAGACAAAACATTTTTTTTTTCTTTTGATATCTCCGAAATGATGAACCCAATCTTTAGGAATCGGACGGGGGAAAGCCTGGAATTAAAAACTTCAGATTATGAAGATTCTAAGCGGAAGGAGGCAAAAGAAAAGGGCAAAAACAAGGAGGAGAAAAAAAAGGAGAATGAACGGATAGCAATAGCAGAAACTTGGGATAGTATTCTATTTGCTCAAGCAATAAGGGGTTCGATGTTAGTAACCCAATCAATTCTTAGAAAATACATCGTACTGCCCTCATTAATAATAGCTAAAAATCTCGGCCGTATGCTATTATTTCAATTCCCTGAGTGGTACGAAGATTTTAAAGACTGGGATAGAGAAATGCACGTTAAATGCACCTATAATGGTGTTCAATTATCAGAAACAGAATTTCCAAAAAACTGGTTAACAGATGGTATTCAGATAAAAATCCAATTTCCTTTCTGTCTGAAACCTTGGCGCAATAAGGTAAGACCCCCCCTTGGAAGTCCAATAAAAAAGAAAGGAAAAAGAGACAATTTTTCTTTTTTAACAATCTGGGGAATGGAAGCTGAACTACCTTTTGGTTCTCCCCGAAAACGACCTTCTTTTTTTAAACCCGTTTGTAAAGAATTTGCAAAAAAAATTACAAAGTTGAAAAATAAATGTTTTCGAGTTCTAAAAGTTTTAAAAAAAAAAAAAAAAAGGTTTCTAAAATTTGCAAAAGAAAAAACAAGTGGGGTTATCAAAAGAATTCTCCTTATTAAAAGTAAAAGAATAATAAAAATGAAAAGAATAATAAAAGAACTTGAAAAAGTAAACCCAATTTTATTATTGGGATTGAGGAAAGTATATGAACCGAATGAAAATAGAAAAGATTCTATAATCAGTAATAAGATTACCGATGAATCGATCATTCAAATTAGATCCATGGATTGGACAAATTATTCACTCACAGAAAAAAAAATCAAGGATCTGGCTAATAGTACAATCACAATTAGAGATCAAATTGAAAGAATCGCGGAGAAAAAAAAAATGGGAACTCCGGATATAAATCTTATTTCTAACAAGACGAGTTGTGATAATAAAAGATGGGAGTTTTTGAAAGATATTTTGTGGATATCAAAAAAAATAAGTGCGCGATTAATACGCAAATGGCACTATTTTCTGAAATCTTTCGTTGAAAGAATATACATTGGTATCCGTCTATCTACTATTAACATTCCCAGAAAAAATGCACAACTTTTACTTGAATCAATAAAAAAAACTCTCAATAAATACATTTACAATGATGAAACAAATCAAGAAGTAATTGATGAAACGAACCAAAATGCAATTCACTTTATTTCGACTGTAAAAAAGTCGCTTTCTAATATTAGTAATAAACATTCAAAGACTTATTGTGACTTATCTTCCTTATCCCAAGGATATGTATTTTACAAATTATCACAAATTCAGGTTATTAACAAGGATCCCTTTGGATCTGCACTTCAATATCATGGAGCATACACCTTTTTCAAGGATAGAATAAAGGTCACACGAGAAGTATCTGATTCAAAAACAAGGCGTAAAAAACTTCCGAATTCTGGAATCAATGAATGGAAAGACTGGTTAAGAGGTCATTATCAATACAATTTATCTCAGACTAGATGGTCCAGATTAGTACCGCAAAAATGGCGAAATAGAGTCAATCAACACCGCATGATTCAAAATAAAGACTTCAAATTTTTAGATTCATATGAAAAAAACCGATTCATTCATTACAAGAATGAAAATTCTTATGGAGAGAATTCATTGTCGAGTAAAAATAAAAAACAGTACAGATATGTTCTTTTAGCACATAAGTATATTAATTATGAGGATAGAAAGAACCCATATATTTATGGGTCCCCTTTACAGGTAAATGAGGGACGAAAGATTTCATATAATTACCACACACCTAAACTCGAATTATTTTATGTATTAGGGAGTACAGCTAGTAGTGATTATTTAGGGAAAGAGTGTATTATTGATACAGGTCAAAATCTAGATCGAAAATATTTTGAGTGCGGAATTCTAAATTTTTGTCTTAAAAAAAATCTCGATATTGAAACCAGGACTAACATGGGCGCGAGGACTAACATTAGCAAAGATACTAAGACGAGAACTAATGATTATAAAATAATTGAGAAAAAGGATCTTTTTTATCTCAATCTCATGATTGATCAAAAAATTAACCCATCCAATAAAAAAGGTTTTTTTTTTGATTGGATGGGAATGAATGAAGACGTGTTATATGGTCCCATACCGAATCTGGAACCTTGGTTCTTCCAAGAATTTAGACTGCTTTATGATGCATATAAGATTAAACCCTGGATTATACCAATCCAATTACTTTTTTTTAATTTTAATGGAAATGAAAATATTAGTAGAAATATCAATGGAAATCAAAAAGAGAGTCTTCGTATATCATCCAATCAAAAAGAAGAATATCTTGAATTAGAGAATCGAAATCAAGAAGAAAAAGAACAGCGGGGCCAAGAAGATTTTGGATCAGATCTACGAAACCAAAAGAATCTTGGATCAGATGCACGAAACAAAAAAAAAGATTTTGAAAAGGATTACGCGGAAACCGAATCAGACATTAAAAATAAAAAACGTAAAAAGAAAAGGAAATCTAAAAGCAAGAAGGAGGCAGAACTTGATTTTCTCCTGAAAAAGTATTTGCTTTTTCAATTGAGATGGGATGAACCTCTGAATCAAAGAATAATCAATAATGTTAAGGTATATTGTTTCCTGCTTAGACTGAAAAATCCAAGTGAAATTGCTATATCCTCTATTGAAAGAGGAGAAATGCGCCTGGATGTAATGCTGATTGATAAGGAGCTAACAATTACGGAATTGATAAGAAAGGGAATATTCATTATCGAACCGGTTCGTCTGTCTCTAAAACGGGATGGGCAATTTCTTATGTATCAAACCATAAGTATTTCATTGGCCCATAAGAGTAAGCACAAAACAAATCGAAGATTCCGAAAAAGGAAATATGTTGATGAGAATAATTTCGATGGATCTATTGCACAAGATAGAAAAACGCTTGGGAATGGAGACGAAAATCATTATGATTCACTTTTTATTCCTGAAAATATTCTATCTCCTGTACGTCGTAGAGAATTAAGAATTCTAATGGATTTAAATTCCGGAAATGGGAATGTTGTGGATAGAAATACAGTACTTTGCAACGGGAATAACATAAAAAATTGTGTGCAATTTTTAGATGAGAATAAGTATCTTGATACAGATACAAATAAATGCATTCAATTTAAATTGTTTCTTTGGCCCAATTATCGATTAGAAGATTTAGCTTGTATGGATCGCTATTGGTTTGATACCAATAATAGTAGTCGTTTCAGTATGTTAAGGATACATATGTACCCACGATACAGAATTATTTGATGATATATTATCTATTTTTTTTATGGTATATTTTCTTTTTCTATATATCACGCTCACATCCGGTAGACTAGGACAGACGTATTTACATGCACGCTGTCTTCCATTCCATTCTGATACATGATAGTAATAGTAATTCAATAACGTATTAATTGGATCTAGGAATGAATCGGCGGAATCTTCTTAGGCCAAAATCATTTTATATTTCGTGGGTGCAAAAATGTAACATGCTTTCGTATCCGAATCAAATTACAAATGAAATTGGATTTATTAAATTGTTTTTTTTGATAAAAAACAAAGTACTATATGAATAAATCTGGATTCCTGTGTGTACCAGATTGAAAGATTGAAATAACTGTCATTATTATTATATTATTCCTGACCGGTAAAACCCATATTTGTGAAAAAGAAAGAAAAAAAAGAAAGAGAAGAATTATTTTTATGATAAAAAGTTCATTCATCTCAGTTATTCCGCAAGAAGAAAAAGGAAAAAACAGGGGATCCGTTGAATTTCAAGTATTCAATTTTACTAATAAGATACGTAGACTTACTTCACATCTAGAATTGCACAGAAAAGACTATTTCTCTCAGAGAGGTCTGCGGAAGATTTTGGGAAAACGTCAACGGCTGCTGGCTTATTTGTCAAAAAAAAATAGAGTACGTTATAAGGAATTAATTGGTCAGCTGAATATTCGGGAGCCAAAACCGCGTTAATTTGAGGATTGGGGATTCATTTGAATTATTTGGTTTATTAGTATTAGATCTTGAATTTTGATGAACCTCGTTTTGTTTTCGATAATTCATGAATAATGAATCGGGGAAGAAAACATATGACTGTACCGGCTACAAGAAAAGACCTCATGATAGTCAATATGGGTCCTCACCACCCATCAATGCATGGTGTTCTTCGACTCATCGTTACTCTGGATGGTGAAGATGTTATTGACTGTGAACCCGTATTAGGTTATTTACATAGAGGAATGGAAAAAATTGCGGAAAACCGAACAATTATACAATATCTGCCTTATGTAACACGTTGGGATTATTTAGCAACTATGTTCACGGAAGCAATAACGGTAAATGGACCAGAACAGTTGGGAAATATTCAAGTACCTAAAAGAGCTAGCTATATCAGAGTAATTATGCTGGAGTTGAGTCGTATAGCTTCTCATTTGTTATGGCTGGGGCCTTTTATGGCGGATATCGGTGCACAAACTCCTTTCTTCTATATTTTAAGAGAAAGGGAATTGCTATATGATCTATTTGAAGCTGCCACAGGTATGCGAATGATGCACAATTACTTCCGTATCGGAGGAGTAGCTTCTGATCTACCTTATGGTTGGATAGATAAATGTTTGGATTTCTGCGATTATTTTTTAACAGAGGTAGTGGAATATCAAAAACTTATTACGCGGAATCCCATTTTTTTGCAACGAGTTGAAGGAGTAGGCATTATTGGTGGAGAAGAAGCAATAAATTGGGGTTTATCAGGACCAATGTTACGAGCTTCCGGAATCCAATGGGATCTTCGTAAAGTTGATCATTATGAGTGTTACGATGAATTCGATTGGGAGGTCCAGTGGCAAAAAGAAGGAGACTCATTAGCTCGTTATTTAGTGCGAATCGGTGAAATGACGGAATCCGTAAAAATTATTCAACGAGCTATAGAAGGAATTCCGGGAGGGGCCTATGAGAATTTAGAAGTGCGACGCTTTGATGGAGGGCGCCATTCCGAATGGAATGATTTTGATTATCGATTCATTAGTAAAAAACCTTCACCCGCTTTTGAATTGTCGAAGCAAGAACTTTATGTAAGAGTAGAAGCCCCCAAGGGAGAATTAGGCATTTTTTTGATAGGAGATAATAGTGTTTTTCCTTGGAGATGGAAAATTCGTCCACCAGGTTTCATCAATTTGCAAATTCTTCCTCAGTTAGTTAAAAGAATGAAATTGGCTGATATCATGACGATACTAGGTAGTATAGATATCATTATGGGAGAGGTTGATCGTTGAAATGACAATTGATACGACAGAAATACAAGCTATCAATTCTTTTTCCAGATCGGAGTATTTAGAAGAAGTCTATAGCCTCATATGGGCGCTTGTCCCTATTTTTACTCCTGTATCAGGAATCACAATAGGAGTACTCGTGATTGTGTGGTTAGAAAGAGAAATATCTGCAGCATTACAACAACGTATTGGGCTTGAATACGCCGGTCCTTTGGGAATTCTTCAAGCTCTAGCGGATGGGACTAAGCTACTTTTGAAAGAGGATCTTCTCATCTAGGGGGGATATTCGTTTATTCAGTATCGGCCCGTCTATAGCGGCCATATCCATTTTTTTTAGTTATTCAGTAATTCCTTTTGGGTATCGCCTTGTTCTGGCCGATCTCAGTATAGGTGTTTTTTTCTGGATCGCCATTTCCAGTATTGTCCCTATTGGACTTCTTATGTCAGGATATGGCTCGAATAATAAATATTCCTTTTCAGGTGGTCTACGAGCTGCTGCTCAATCGATTAGTTATGAAATACCATTAACTCTATGTGTGTTATCAATATCTCTACGTGTGATTCGTTGGAACATCAACTTTACCTTACCCACTTGTTTTAGGAAAGAAGATTGAATGTACTGATTGTATAAATATCTTCACTTTTCTTTATTCATCACTTGGGTCGATGAGCTAAACCAGATAGTTATATGAGTGAAACAAAACTGCTTATTAATTTGCAGTAATAAGATTGATTCTCATTCCCTATGTACGAGAGTAAGGTAGAAGTAAACATAAGCAGCGTAAACTGTTTACCCCAAGATTGGATGATTAGTCATCATGGCTTGAAGCGGGTACAAAAGATCACTTGTATGGGTTTTTACAATTTTATCCATATTTTGAATCAATCAAAAAAAGGGTGGGTGGTTAGGAACACTAAGATACGCAAAGGATTAGTAATGGAAATAATGTAAGGTATCCAAAGAGATATTTTTGCATGAAAGGAATCATAATGAGGGCTTTACGTTGGTAGAAATGATCAAGGAGTACTTCCCGATGATTCCGATCCAGAGTATACTCCTACCCACTGATTAAAGAAATAACTATTGGGAACGAAATAATCCTTTATTTTATTTTTTAGAATCCCCTTCTGAGAAAGAAGAACAGGAACGAAAGAAATGGAATGCAATAGGAAAAATTAAAATGATAAGAGATCTTTTTTTATTCTTTTTTTTTCTGATCTACATTTATATAGATGGAATGGAATTCTTATCAGGATTCATGAATTGGTGCGGGGTCTAATTATTTTTCGTAATCGCGCAATCTATGGGTCGAAATTTTTACCGATACAGCGCATATTTTATTGAAGGATTCAGTTATTGCTGAACAAAGAAAAATTTTGTAATTTGCATTAAAAAAAAAAATAAGGATGAGATCAATTCCGAAGCACTTTTATTTGTTATTATAGCAGACAGAATTCCATTGGTTTAATTAGGGACTCCCCGATGCATCTTTACTCTAGCTACTCCACAAAAAAAGCAAGCCGGGGGAATACCAAGTCAGTCCTTAAATTTATTTGTGGCCATCGAGGAGCCGTATGAAGCGGAGGTCTCATGTACGGTTCTGGAATAGCGATAGGAACAGTGATGTTATCATCGACTATAATTATCTAACAGTTCAAGTACGATTGATATAGTTGAGGCACAGTCTAAATATGGTTTTTGGGGGTGGAATCTTTGGCGCCAACCCATAGGGTTTATAGTTTTTCTAGTTTCTTCCCTAGCAGAATGTGAGAGATTACCCTTTGATTTACCAGAAGCGGAAGAGGAATTAGTAGCAGGTTATCAAACCGAATATTCGGGTATAAAATTTGGTTTATTTTACATTGCGTCTTACCTAAATCTACTAGTTTCTTCATTATTTGTAACAGTTCTGTACTTGGGGGGGTGGAATTCCTCTATTCCGTACATATTCATTCCGAAGCTTTTCGGAATAAATAAACCTGGTGGGGTCTTTGGAACGACAATTAGTATCTTCATTACATTAGCTAAAGCTTATTTGTTCCTGTTCATTCCTATCACAACAAGGTGGACTTTACCTAGGATGAGAATGGACCAACTATTAAATCTTGGATGGAAATTTCTTTTACCTGTTTCTCTAGGTAATCTATTATTGACAACTTCTTTCCAACGCCTTTCGCTGTAACAGAATATGAAATTCTAGGTTCATAACCTCTCTCAAGCAAGAGAAAGAAACATCAAATTATTCATGGATATCCACGATATGTTCCCTATGGTGACTGGGTTCATGAATTATGGTCAACAAACAGTACGAGCTACAAGGTACATTGGTCAAAGTTTCATGATTACTTTATCCCACGCGAATCGTTTACCTGTAACTATTCAATATCCTTATGAAAAATTGATCACATCAGAGCGTTTCCGCGGTCGAATCCACTTTGAATTTGATAAATGTATTGCTTGCGAAGTATGTGTTCGTGTATGTCCCATAGATTTACCTGTTGTTGATTGGAGATTGGAAACAGATATTAGAAAGAAACGGCTGCTTAATTATAGTATTGATTTTGGAATCTGTATATTTTGTGGCAACTGCGTCGAGTATTGTCCAACAAATTGTTTATCAATGACTGAGGAATATGAACTTTCTACTTATGATCGTCACGAATTGAATTATAATCAAATTGCTTTGGGTCGTCTACCAGTGTCAATAATGGGGGATTACACAATTCAAACAAACAATTATGAATATGAATTCCACTCAAATAAATAAAAATAGCCGCGGATAAACTAAACCCCTTTTCCTTTTTCAATAATGATAATGATTACCAAAATTACCAAATTACTAAGATTCTGTTTTGATCAGGGTTCTTTCTTTTTGGTTCGGCAGTAACCACAAATCATAAATATAACTACTGATTTGTGGGAATCATGGCTTTATTTGAATTGAAAATGGAATTCATATATCTGTGGTTATTTCGAAATATACAATTCCGAACTACACTTTCACTTTCAGATACAGAAGTGGGATTGGTCCAATAACAGTATCTACGTCAATCCACATCCCATTAAGATTTAATTCAATTAAGAACGTATCATCATTGACAAGAAAAAAATAGGGTAACCCCCTTTTCCTGGCCCGGTCAGTAAGGTCATGAAATATTTCTACTTAATTTATCTCTTATTTTACGCATAATGGATTTACCTGGACCAATACATGATATTCTTTTAGTATTTCTGGGATCAGGACTTATATTAGGAAGTCTCGGAGTGGTATTACTTACGAGTCCAATTTTGTCTGCCTTTTCTTTGGGATTGGTTCTTGTTTCTATAGCCTTATTCTATATTCCATCTAACTCCTATTTTGTAGCTGCTGCACAGCTCCTCATTTACGTGGGGGCCGTAAATGTCTTAATCATATTTGCCGTGATGTTCATGAAAGGTTCAGAATATTCCAATTATTTCTCTCTTTGGACCGTTGGGGATGGGGTTACTTTACTGGTTTGTACAAGTATTTTGTTTTCATTAATTACTACTATCTTAGATACGTCGTGGTACGGGATTATTTGGACTACAAGATCAAGCCAGATTATAGAACAGGACCTGATAAGTAACGTTCAACAAATTGGGATTCATTTATCAACGGATTTTTATCTTCCATTTGAACTTGTTTCTATAATTCTTTTAGTTGCTTTGATAGGTGCAATTGCTATGGCTCGTCAGTAAAAAAGAGTTAGGATTAGAAATAAAAAATCAAAGAAAAAAAAAAAAAAATAAGGCCTCGGCCTTGTTCTGCCTTATTGCTTATTGTTAGTACATCTATTTTCCTTCAATTCTATTTTTGTTCATATGGAATGTCAAATAATAAAAGGTTTAGTTCTATCCATTGCCAATGCTTTCGTTTGTTACGCACTTGTTATATTCGAGTCAATCAAATCGGTTAAAAAATTGTTGTTCATATTGAAATGAATCGAGATTGATGAGGAGTTAGTCAATGATGCTCGAACACGGACTTGTTTTGAGTGCCTATTTATTTTCTATCGGTATTTATGGATTGATCACAAGTCGAAACATGGTTAGAGCACTTATGTGCCTTGAGCTTATACTGAATGCGGTTAATCTAAATCTCGTAACATTTTCTGATTTATTTGATAGTCGTCAATTAAAAGGAGACATTTTATCGATCTTTGTTATAGCTATTGCCGCCGCTGAAGCAGCTATTGGACCGGCTATTGTTTCGTCGATCCATCGTAACAGAAAATCAACTCGTATCAATCAATCAAATTTGTTGAATAAATAATCGTAGTCGTAATGATATAGATATAAATAAACACAGATATCCTTCTATATATTCTATATATATATATATATATGGATAGAATATGGATAAATAGATATAATTTATCTAATTCTAAAATTAGAATTAACATGTCTAACTAATTCATGTTTGCCGAAACGTAAGAAATCAAAGTATCCTGGCTCTTTCTCATCTCATGAACAGATCCAGCAATCTATTGATTCTAAAAAAAACAAATTAAGGTAACCCACTGATTCGTCTGGTGTCTAGAATACATGATTTATTTACTACTTCTTTTTTTACCAGATCGAAAATCAAATTAATAATAATAATATTCAAAATTTTATATATCCAATGTCACATTCAGTAAAGATTTATGATACCTGTATAGGATGTACTCAATGTGTACGAGCGTGTCCCACAGATGTATTGGAAATGATACCTTGGGACGGCTGTAAAGCTAAGCAAATAGCTTCTGCTCCAAGAACGGAGGACTGCGTAGGTTGTAAAAGATGTGAATCCGCTTGTCCAACGGATTTCTTGAGCGTCCGGGTTTATTTATGGCATTGAGACAACTCGCAGTATGGGTCTAGCTTATTGATACGTTCTAGAAAACTCCACTTGAATACATTTGATTCCTCTTTACCGACAAAGACCCGTACTCGGGAAAATAGAATAGAATATATTATTCTGGGGGCGGGTCTTTCTGGTCAAAGTCTATCTTGTCTTTACCACGAGCTATTTTCCCTTGGTTAACAATAATTGTTATTTTGCCGATATCCGCGGGTTTGTTAATTTTTTTTCTCCCTCATAGGGGGAATAAGGGGGTTAGATGGTATACTATGTGCATATGCTTTTTAGAGCTGCTTCTAACAACCTATGCATTCTGTTATCATTTCCAA
>NW_027182145.1:20000-22016 GCF_029961685.1 Aristolochia californica | reverse complement strand
GATATCAATGAACTTCTATGAAATGGTTTCACGGGATTCAGCCAATTGTCTCGATCGTGGGATATCATTGAGAAATAGGAATCCGTGTTATCAAAGGATTTCCTGCGATTCTTTCTAGTATGGAATGAGTCAATCATCCACTTTGGTATCTTATTGAACAAAAAGGGTGATATTGTTCCTCCATTGATCAATAATTTCGATCTTTGGGAAGTATCATGATCATCCAATAAGAAGGGTTTCAATTTATTCAAATGAACGATTTGAACACCTATTGATTCTAACAACTGATTGCAGAGTTGATCATTCGGACCTTTCAATTCATAGATGTGGATCTCGGACCTATGAATGGGGGTATTCCCGATACTCACAAAGAAAAAAGGAAGTGACTTAGACAAAAAGAGAAGTGACTTGGACAAAAGGAGAAGTGACTTGGACAAAAAGAAACGAAGTGACTTAGACAAATCTTGTTTGTCGATAACCTCGGACCAATCAATCGAATATTGATTAATACGTAATCGATCGAACACTACTTGAAAACGGTGTTTCTGTTCAGAAAAGAAATGTTCCAAATGTTCCTGGAAATTCTTGCTCCCATTGGACCATTTGTATCTATATGCATCAGGATCCCGATTCATGGATCTCTCGGTTCGAGAAATAAGAGGATCGAACCATTTCTTCTGACTCTTTTTCAAATTCGATAAATGTTGGTTGATCGTATATTTTATTATAGTTAGATGATTCAGAGGATCATTTCCTATTTGATCCCTTTGAATTCCATATTCGAAGTTGCGATCGGATCGATTCATTAAAAAGAATCGATTCGATACATTTCTTATGTACCCATAGGTGCTATATTGGATTTGAATCAGATTTCGGATCAATCTATATTGATTGACCGCCTCCATTATGTTGTTGCTAGCAAATACCACTATTTTTTGGTTTTGGATCATCTTCCAAATCATTCCCGCAGGAGATCCGGACCGATTTTTTTCTGATCCTTCGATAAAAAGATTCATTCTCTTCATAAAAAATAGGAGGTAGAACCACTAAAGATTTCCTTTTCGACTCATCCCTGGAGTTGAATACCTCATTCAAGAATTTTTTTTGATCCAATCCGTAGGAATCAATAGAAAAGGAAAATCCCTTATGATACACCAGATCCGGCTCGGTTATTGATAGAGTGAATAGATCTGCCATTTCTTGAAATCTCTCTTCTGATTCAAAATCGTGGTGTAACGTGTATCCCCCTTTGTTCCGGTCATGGAATAGATGAAATAAATCAAAAAATGGATTTTTGTTCAAGAATGAAATCTTATTGGAACTGTCCATATCCGGTTCATCCCTCGGAACCATATCACATCCCGGATCTGATGAAATAGGATGAATTGAGACGGTATTTTGTAAATACGTAATTATCTTGAATATATCAACCATTTCTTTATTTTCCGATCGCCTGGAAGGGACAAAAGAAACATCTTGTTGTTTCTTCAACAATTTCTGATCTCTAGTGGACCTCTCCGTAGGATTCGAACCCAGATGAAGTTCTGACCATCTGTCAGAGAAAAAAGAACGAATTGATCTTGTAGGATTCCCAAGAAATTCTTCGATTTCTTCCGGAAGCAGATGATTATTCATCTGCTTCTCACGTTCCGTGAATAGCCGGGACATTGAGGAATATTCAGAAAGGCATTTCGGGAATCGATCTGATTCTATCTCTGTTCGTTCCGTTTGAAGAAAGGAAGGATCCCAAAGAATCGATCTTTCTTTTAGTTGCGGAATCTCTGTTTGATTGATCAATGTGTGATATTCCGAATCCTCATTCCTAATGGAATCGAAATGATCTCTGGATTGATCAGAAGATCCTTTCCATTGGCTAGAATCCGTTACTTGAACGAAAATAGATCTTGTGGAATCATATTGAATATTTGACGATACATTCCGTACCTTGCTAAAAAACCGATCCTTGTTTACCAACCACGCATTGTCTAACCAAATCCAATTTTCTCTCGATACGTT
>NW_027182145.1:10000-12500 GCF_029961685.1 Aristolochia californica | reverse complement strand
ATATATATTATATATAATATATATAAATATATATAATATAAAAAAAAAAAAAAAACTTTTATTCTTGTATCGCAGTGAATTTGGTGAACTCATCATTTAAATGAAGTAAATAAACAAACTTATGGGCCGTGGAGAAATAGATTTATTTCTCCACGATCGAATTATATTTGTTCGATACAACATTGTCAATATGAATTGCATATTGATAAAACAAAAAAATATCAAATTGATCAAACCATCAAACCTAAATAATTAAGTAAAGTACTTGTGTTGGATTGGCACTACATAGATAAGAAATGAAGTGTAAACGGGGGAATAAGTTAAGGAAGAAGTAGGAATAAATATTGAATTTATTGAATATAGATACAGATACAATAAGCGGGATTGCCCCCTTTGTTTGTTAGGGGAGTACATCCAATAACAAAAAGTACCCTATTGATGGTAATCCCGGCATTTCGTAGATCCAGTAATTTAATCACTCGAGATTTTTTTCTATCTGTCTTATATCAATTATAAATCAATTCAATATAGATAGGATTTTTTTTTCGTTCTATAGCAATGGTGAATAGAGCAAGAAAAAAAGAGATCAGTGGAGAAACAATTACATAAAGCCAGATGCTAGGCACCCCTTTTTGATTCCATTAATTGAACTTTGTTTGATTAACTCGAAGTTCTTTAAAGACCTCCGCCTTCTTTGAAATATCATGAACAGTTCCTGTAGGTTGAGCGCCCCTTTCAAGGAAATATAGAATAGCAGGAACATTTAAATAAGTTTGATTCTTTATCGGATCGTAAAAACCGACTTTACGAAGATCTCTTCCCTCTCTTCGGGATCGAACATCAATTGCAACGATTCGATAGATGACTCATTGGGATAGATGTATATGAAGAATCCCCCCCCCCCCCTAGAAACGTATAGGAGGTTTTCTCCTCATACGGCTCAAGAAAGAATGATTCGAATTTATGTATATAGTGGCAAATGTATCCAAAAAATTTTGAATTAGACTCTAACTAAAAATTGGAGTCGTTTTTTGTTCTTCTCTCCTGAGAAGAAAAATACCATTCGTACTCATAACTCAAGTTAGGTAATTATCAAAGGCCTAGAGAGGAAATCCTTAAACATTTATTGAGCCGTCTCTAACCCATTTTTTTTTATTTGTCTCACCTAGAATCTATTTCCACATTCTAATCTAGTTCGAGTTGTTGAAACAGTTGAAAAATGGAGTTTACTTGTTCCGGTATCCGTTATCCTTGCTTTGAATCATTGGGTTTAGACATTACTTCGGCGATTCTTAATCGTTTCAAAATGGCAGCAACATACCTTTTATTATTTCTTTCTATTGAAAGAATCGTACGAATGATTGATTCCCCTACGATACAATTTTGGTCAAATATTTTTACCAATTCCGAACTATTTAACTTTTTGGTTTGAACCCCTTTCAAATTTGACCCTTTCGATTTCTATATCGAAGATATACTTACGTTACGAAGTTTTTCCAACCTATTGATTGGTACTAACCCTAGACTCTTCCCCTGATAAATGAATCAATACTTTATACTCGAGCTCCATCATGTACTATTTACAACCAATAAAATTGGTTTCCTAGTGTAACAGAACAAACTATGTCGAGCCAAGAGCATCTTCACAGATATATAAAATGGTGGATTCCTGCATCCACAACCGACCATGTCCTTCAAGTCGCACGTTGCTTTCTACCACATCGTTTCAAACGAAGTTTTACCATAACATTCCTCTAATTTTGAACCGGTATGCCCGGTATGGAATTGATTCAATATGGAATCATGAATAATCATTGGCTTAATTGCTACCCAGCAGTCCACACCTTCCTTATATTTCCTTATATATAATATATATATATATGCTTATATATATGATATATGCTTATATATATGCTTATATATATATATGGAAATGGAAGGATAGGTATTTTTTTTTATTTTATCTGGAGAAGTCTCAGCAAGGATTTAACATGATCCTATATCATATGAATGAGACTTTCATTTTTCTTTCCATACTTTCTATAAAAAGTAAATAGATATATTCTATTTATATTTTTTTTTATACATTATACACGTGTCATTGACACTCGATTGCGAGTGTAAGAATGTGAATCGATACGCTTGTGAGAAAGTCAATCAATAAGGAGTATATAGTTCATAAAACAATGATTCGAAATCTGAAAGAAACAAAAAAAAAAATGGAATCACATTGTATCCAATATCCCACTTACTTTTATTAGGGGATTAGGGAAGATGGCTAAAAGTACCTCATCTTTTCTATGAGAGAATCGGGCTGGGACGGAAGGATTCGAACCTCCGAATAACGGGACCAAAACCCGGTGCCTTACCGCTTGGCCACGCCCCATTTAGATTTATATTGGACACAAATAAACACTAACATAGGTATTGGCTGTTCGTCAATTTCAGCCTAAATCCAATATCTATAGAATGGGCGTTGCTAAGATTCGTCATGTGTAGA
>NW_027182145.1:0-5000 GCF_029961685.1 Aristolochia californica | reverse complement strand
TCGGACCTGATTAATTGCTCTTTGTTGTTCAAAATGAATGGTTTCATTTTTGTAACTTTCTAATCGTTCCAAAGTCTCATATGTGGCATTAATCAAATTCGATTTTTCTCGTTCTATCTCAGAGTATCCATTCACCCGAAACTCATCCGCCTCCGTTTCTACTTTACGTAAGCGAGCTCGGGCTTTTTCGAGCTGCTCAATGGCTCCTCCACGTAGTTCTTCTGAATTTCGAATAGCACTCAAGATCCTCTGTTTTCGATTATCTAATAAATCACTTAATGAAAGTAGATTACCTTCTCATTTATTTCACAACTAAACTTCCATGATCTCTTCCCGAACCAAACATGAATCTTTCGATTCATTTGGCTCTCACGCTCAGTTATTTAGGGGGCACCCCCATATCTTTTAATTGATGAGCTTACCCTCTCTGCTCTGTTCGTATTCCATTCCAAGACATCGAAACTAATACAAAACCAGAATATTAGGAGGGCTCTTCCGACTCGACCAGACAAAAAATCTGTAATTGCCAGCAAAGTTGTTTCTTTTTTAGTTATTTTAAATTTTTTATTAATTTTTTATTTTTTTTTTTTTCGTCAAATCCAAAAAATTGATCTTCTTTTATATTTTATACATAGGTCGTCAATTCGGTATTGGATAAAAAGTGCGAGAAACCCGTTTTCCAGTAAACGGTTCAAATTTTTTTATCGATATGAGTGTTCTATATCAGATAAATTGCCAACTATTATATTAATATAAATTTTTAAACTATCTCCTTATCTCCTACTAGCATAGTGGTAGAAAGAGTACCTTCTTGTGCCTCGACTTCAAAGGGTTTACCTTTAACCATGTTAATGGGCCCACATTCATTATTGGCTAATAGAGAATCAAAGGTTTACCAATGAATCACGAAATGCTATGGTTCTTACATATGATTTCTTAATTTATTCAGAAGTAATTCGTCGAGATCGTGCACCTTTCTTTCTTATTTAATTAAATAAAAAAAAAAAAAAAAATGCAGCTGGTTGGATCCAGCCTATTCTTGAAATTAAACAACTCGCACACACTCCCTTTCCAAAAAAGATCAATACACCAAGCACTACACTTAGATTTATTGGATTTGTTGCTAAAATATTGGTATTAAACCCTAAACTCCCGGCGGATGGCCAATGACCCAAGTAAACGAAAGAATCGGTTACATTTTTCATATGATCTCCTCTTGTAGATAGGACTAAGAAAATCGAACAGAGTTCTTTTTGTATCACCTGATCCCCTCTGTTTTGTTTGATTGATCTCTTTTTTTTTTTCTTAATTTCCTTATTTAAAATAAAAATAAAGAAATTGAATCTATTCTAATTTTTTTTTATTATTTATTATATTTATATTATGGATTATAGAAGTTCTCAATAAGACACTTATTAGCCCTAGACCCCAGGCCTCATGTTTGCTCCATCCTAATCTAATAAAATAAAAGTCAAACTAATAAAAAAAAAAGGGGGGGGGGTTCCCCTTCCATTAAAGGCGGGAAGGAAGAAAGCGAGTGGATTCGCTAATTCCTCATCCTCAAATTAGTCCTTCCCCGGGGTATTGTTTCAACGAACAAGTGATTAGACCAACAAGTGATTAGATGATAGGGGTGAAGTGTTGATCTAATTCTAAGAAGCAAGAGACGGGTACACAGCAAAAAAATAAAATAAGAAAATTAGGACGTATTTTTCATATTTATGGGATTAAACAAAAGGATTCGCAAATAAAAGCGCTAATGCCACGACTAGCCCATAAATTGTTAAAGCTTCCATGAAAGCCAGACTAAGCAATAAAGTACCTCGTATTTTACCCTCTGCTTCTGGTTGTCTCGCGATACCTTCTACGGCTTGGCCCGCAGCAGTACCTTGGCCAACCCCAGGTCCAATAGAAGCAAGCCCTACGGCCAACCCAGCAGCAATAACAGAAGCGGCAGAAATCAGTGGATTCATGGTAAGCTCCTCACACCAAAATAAAGAAATGGTTAATGATACAATCAACCAATGAATTATTACTTATTATTTCATCATTAAGACCCATCCGCCCGAAGTAACTAAGAACTCAAAAGTGAATTGAGGTAATGATATCCCTGAATCAGCAGAACGACTTCAATATCTCCTTTATAATTTCTACCGTGTAGTCTTTGTAAATCCAAAAGGTTCTAGTTATTCCATTTCTTTGGTCTAAGCCACTCTTTTTATTCTTGGCACGTTCTGTTCTCCTCTATATGCTTGACTTCATCTGTTTATTGTTTATTCATTCAATCCCCAGTCACAGATAAAATAAAACGGAAGAACTCCTATTGAATTCAAATTCAGTAGTAGGAAAGAATAAATATATATATATTATATATAATATATATATAATATAAATAATAATAATATATTATATACAAAATATAAAATAATATTATAATATAAAATAAAAAATAATAATAATATAATAAATAAAAAATAGAATAGAATATATATTTCTATTATTTTATTTGTATGTATAGTCCATATATGGATAATTAATGAATATCTAATATCACATATACATGTGTTTCTTGCATAACGTAAACCATTCTTTATGCTGTTGAATCGGATTCTAGTCGAAGAATAGAATCATGCTTCGAAACATACACAGGAATTGGCTTATAGCCATTACACTACACATATATATCCATACCTAGCTCAGCACGACCCCCTAATCGACTTTTTTATGAATCTTATTTGCTTGTAAACTCTTCTCTTCCTTTTACTTATCATTATCGCGACCCCTGCATGAATATAAATGGATGGGATCGTCAGCCCGAATCATTACGTATAAAGATTTGATTGCAATTAATGACAACTTTGATCAATCGTTGAATCAAATTGAATCAAATCAAATAAGAATGGAATTATTCTTTCTATAGAACATACTCTTTTTGTTTTAGGCGCATGTCGGAGACAGATAAGATAACAATTCTTAGTCAAATTATGAAAAAAAAAATAGAGTAATTGACTGAACAAATATGATCATATCATAGAATATTGATTAGAGAGACATAACATAAATGGACCATAAAGTCAATCTTAGGAAAAAGATCTTTTAGATCTCTTTCCTTTTTTTTTTTACAATTCCCAAATATCGTACATCTTTTTTGTTCCTACTCTAGACCATACATGTCTCGTTTGGATATATTGTGTTCCCCCAGTAGATTATCTTGAGACACTCGAGAGTTGGGATAAGCTTTTTTTTTTCGAAAGCTAGTCAATGATGACCCTCCATGGATTCACCTATATAAGCCGCGGCTAAGGTTGCAAAAATAAGAGCTTGAATCCCGCTTGTGAATAATCCAAGGAACATGACAGGTATAGGAACTACTGAAGGTACTAAAGAAACAAGAACAACAACTACTAATTCATCAGCCAATATATTCCCGAAAAGTCGAAAACTAAGTGATAAAGGTTTTGTGAAATCTTCTAGGATGTTAATTGGTAAAAGTATTGGAGTTGGTTGAATGTATTTACCGAAATAACCCAACCCTTTTTTGGTAAGACCTGCATAGAAATATGCCACTGATGTGGGTAAAGCTAAAGCAACAGTAGTATTTATATCATTCGTAGGTGCTGCTAACTCTCCATGAGGTAACTGTATGATTTTCCAAGGTAAAAGAGCACCCGACCAGTTAGAAACAAAAATAAATAGAAACATAGTTCCAATAAAAGGAACCCAGGGGCCATAATCTTCTCCAATCTGAGTTTTGCTCAGGTCTCGAATGAATTCAAGGACATATTCGAAAAAATTCTGACCGTCGGTTGGAACGGTTTGTGGATTCCGAACAGCTATAGCGGCTGAACCTAATAAGATAGCAATTACGACCCAAGAAGTAATAAGTACTTGGGCGTGGACTTGGAAACCCCCTATTTGCCAATATAAATGTTGGCCCACTTCCACACCAGATATATCGTATATATCCCTTAGTGTGCTTATGGAACATAGTATAAAATTCATATTACCCTCTGACAGAAATAGAACTAAAAAAGGAATTTTAATTATTTTGATTCAACCATCTCTTTCTCGACTCGCCCACTTTGACTTTAATCGCATATTTCAGGTGCCAAGGAATCACAGAATATCCCCATCCATTTTTATCTCTTTTTTGAGATTCAGGAATGGTAACCGATTCAATCAATCTATAGAGTTCAAAAAGTTATTGACTTATCTTAATCTTATTATTAATCAATGATTTCTTATATAGCTAGAACGACCCTCACAAATTGCGGATACTAATTTGTTAAGAATCAATCGGATTGAAGCTATAGCGTCATCGTTGGCTGGAATCGAAATATCTGCGAGATCCGGGTCACAATTTGTATCGATTAAACAAATCGTCGGAATACCCAAAGTGAGACATTCTCGAAGAGCCGTATATTCTTCTTGCTGATCAACGATGATTACAATCTCGGGTAACTCCGTCATATATTTGATCCCACCCAGATATGTTTGCAAGTGAGATAATTGTCTCTTCAACATTGCTGCGTCTCTTTTCGGGAGACGTTTGAGTTTCCCCGCCTCCGCTCTCAAGTCCCTGAATTTATGAAGTCTCGTTTCTGTAGTAGACCAATTTGTTAACATACCCCCGAGCCATTTTTTATTAACATAATGACACCGAACCCTTATTGCAGCTGCTGCTACTGAATCCGCAGCTTGACTTTTGGTACCAACTATTAAAAAGTGCTTTCCCCTACTTGCTGCATCAAAAACTAAATCACAAGCTGCTGACAAAAAACGAGCCGTTCTAGTAAGATTTGTAATATGAATACCTTTACGCTTTGCGGAGATGTAAGGTGACATTCTAGGATTCCATTTCCTAGTACCATGACCAAAATGCACTCCCGCTTCCATCATCTCTTCTAAATTGATGTTCCAGTATCTTCTTGTCATTTCACCCCACACTTTCCCTTTTTTTTTGTTAAGAAACAAGGTACCTTGAAATAAATAATTGTTCC
>NW_027182144.1:0-5000 GCF_029961685.1 Aristolochia californica | reverse complement strand
CCCAAATGAATTGGCTTATTCGAAAAAAGCCTTGTTCTTTGGAAGATCTATCTCGTGTCTGGTACTGCATGGTTCCACTCTGCAAGAACTCCGAATCATTCTCTTGAAGCGCATCCTCTTTATGATAAATGATCCGCTTGCCCCGAAATGACCTGGCCCACCAATAGGGAAATCCCAATTCATTGGGCCTTTCGATACAATCAAATATATTTCCACAAGGGCGCCATATTCTAGGAGCCCAAACTATGTGATTGAATAAATCCTCCTCTATCTGTTGTGGGTCGAGGGCTCCTTCTCCTTCCCCTTCTTCAAACTCCGATTCGTATTTTTCATATAGAAATCTCTGATCAACGATAGAACAAGATCCATTTTGCATCATATCTAACTGATTCCTCGGTTCGGACCGAAGAAGCAATGTCACTCGATCATTATCAAACTGACTGCAATCTTTTTCTGTCCGTGAGGATCCCACCAGAGCGCCTTCTACTTCTAATAGGCCATGAACTAGATCAGAATCATTCTCAACGAATCCATAAGAAGTGATCCAATTTTTTCATCGGGTCCAGGTGCAGACCAAAGATCTTGAGCGACCGATCCGGCAGAACAACTCAAAAGATAAAGAAGTATCGTTAATTTCTTTATGCTCGTTCCAAGTTCGAAGTACCATTTGTACAAATAAGAACCCCCTTCCTTACATGATTTCTTCTTCATATAGATAGATATAGGATCTATGGGGCAATTACTTAGAAGTACATTTTGTGCAACAGCCCTTCCTATCTGATAGAAAAGGATCCCATGATCCTGAACCGATCTTACCTGGGATCGCAAATCCCAAGTTTGTCTATGAAGAGCTGATCTAATTGTATTAGTGTCTAGAATGGATTTCTTCTGTGTAATACTAATCGATAGGGCCTCATTGGTAAGTGCTACAAGATCTCGTGCATTGGAACCCATGGTTATGGACCCGAATCCGTTAGTATGGAACATTTTCTTTTCCAAGTGAAATCCCCTAGTATATGAAAGAATGAAAAAGTGTTTTCGTTGTTGTGGAATAAGAAGCCTTCGTATCTTAATGCATGTATTTAATTTATTCGGAGCTATTAAAGCGGGATCCACTTTTTGGGGAATATGAGTCGAAGCAAAAACAAGAATATTTCTAGTGGGACATCTTTCACAATCTCTGGAGAGATAGTTCACTAATAGACCGAGGGATAAGTAATTCGACTCATTCACATACAGATCATGAATGTTTGGAATCCACATTATGCAAGGGGACATTGCTTTTGCTAATTCTAATTGAAGGGTGATATCAAATCGGTCCATTTCCTTTTTCGGCGTCATATACATAGTTAGCGCATTCGTCATAGTTAGCAGCTCCGTATCAAGGTCATCATCAATATCGTCACTATCATCAATATCGATATCGTCACTATCATCAATATCGATATCATCAATAAGATAACCTTTAGGCTTGTCATCCAGGAACTTATTCGGAAATACCGTAATGAAAGGAACATAGGAGTTTGTCGCTAGGTATTTGACCAAATATGATCGTCCAGTTCCTATAGAACCTATCACTAAAATACCCCTAGAAGGGGATAGAGCTAAGCGGAGCGAAAAGGGTTTTCCATGAGATGGGAAATTAAAACTATTAGCCCCACACGAGGTTTGTGAATAAGTGATTGTCTGATAATGAGCAAGGAATATCCGTCTTTCTGCTAAACAGGATCTATTGAACTCATAATTCATTAGACACTTTTTATGAATGTCAACTAAGTATCGTAAGTAAATTGATCCCGGTTGTTCAATCATTTCATAACCAGAGTCATTCTTTGATAAATGATCACTATGAGTCAGACTCAATAGAATTTGATCAATCCTTTTTTCTGTCGTTAAGGTGGAGAACTGAACCAAGAATTCTCTTTCTTCATCATCAATCGAATCACTGTTCGCGACCCAGGATTCTATTTTATCATCAATCCAATCACCGTTCACGTTTTTTCTTTTTCTTATCAATGAATAGATCTCTTTACTTGTACGACTTAGATGTCTCGTATTTCTCGAAAAAGTGATTCGATTGATGGGATTTGGTATGATACTTATGAGATCGATGATATCAATGAGATTAATATTCAAATATTTCTTCTTAGAACGTATTGATTTGACCCCATAAGCGGGACCACCACCCAATAGCATGTTGCCGCCAGAAGCAGAACCCCGTATTTCTCCCAGAGAATCTCCTAATTGTTCCAGAGCAACTAGAAAGAGATTCTTTAACCAGAAAGAATTCTGTTCAGATGTAGGATACCTATCCAGAAGTTTTCGCAACTCAATCGTGTATGATGGAATCATCAAAGATTTGATCTTTTCTAACTCTGTCTGTAACTCACTAGAGGCTCGGGAAACAAAGAGAAGATGTGTACGAACGAGATATCCAGCAACAAGAAGAAGGAAAAGGATTGAGTAGAGGAACTCCCGAGCATTTGGTGATCTCAGATGTCTCCATATCAATAGAACGGGTGACTCATTATTTCGATGAATCATTTCTTCGGACAGAAGAAGATTCTGTAAACACTTACTCGGCATCTCACTTATCAGATTCCATTGTGGAAGAATCGCCAACCATTTTTTCTGAGGAATTGGCCATGATATATCTGATCCATGCATAATATCAGATACAAATTTTTGACTGCTACTTAGTATCGGCAATGGGTCTGAAAAAGTATCTAAAAGGGTGAAATTTAGATATTTGCACCCTGTCGAAGTAAGGAACCATGGCATATAGGTTTGGAACAGATTCCATTTTGAGAGATTTGAAAAAGCACTATCTCGTTGAAAGGTTCTATACATCTGCCGTTTCTCAACGCATTTCTTTAGACAAAGACTCCGTTTTTTCCTCTTTCCGGGTGGTAAATATTTCTCAGAACATGGAGTGTGAATCAAACCCATGTTTGAATTGAAACTGAGATACTGATGCAAGTTCTTCCCTTCTGAATCAGATAGATTCATATCTGAAAGAGGCTGACAATAAGTTCTTTCAAAATTGACTATTTGTTCCTCTGTTAGAGGTGTTCCAGAAATGTCTGCGATCGAGTAAATAGCTCTACGAACGAATGGATCGGATCGAATTGGAAAATGGAAAGATTTGTACAAGTTATACGTTTCGTCACCACTTTGTGGAAAATCGTTAGGTATGAATATGTCAGATACCTGTGACTCGATTGGTGAAATAGTATCTCTCTCCAAAAAAAACATGTTTTTTTTACTGACGCACGAAGAAAATATTTTGTTGCGAATGAACAAGATATTGAGGAATTGTCCATATGTAAGATCATAATTATTGGTACGGGTCTTTTCCACATCAAAAGGGAATCTTTTGTTACAATAGAACCAGAGGTGATGTGGATTATTCAAGAATCGAAGTCGATTTGCTTTATAAAAAGAAGATATCAATGAACTTCTATGAAATGGTTTCACGGGATTCAGCCAATTGTCTCGATCGTGGGATATCATTGAGAAATAGGAATCCGTGTTATCAAAGGATTTCCTGCGATTCTTTCTAGTATGGAATGAGTCAATCATCCACTTTGGTATCTTATTGAACAAAAAGGGTGATATTGTTCCTCCATTGATCAATAATTTCGATCTTTGGGAAGTATCATGATCATCCAATAAGAAGGGTTTCAATTTATTCAAATGAACGATTTGAACACCTATTGATTCTAACAACTGATTGCAGAGTTGATCATTCGGACCTTTCAATTCATAGATGTGGATCTCGGACCTATGAATGGGGGTATTCCCGATACTCACAAAGAAAAAAGGAAGTGACTTAGACAAAAAGAGAAGTGACTTGGACAAAAGGAGAAGTGACTTGGACAAAAAGAAACGAAGTGACTTAGACAAATCTTGTTTGTCGATAACCTCGGACCAATCAATCGAATATTGATTAATACGTAATCGATCGAACACTACTTGAAAACGGTGTTTCTGTTCAGAAAAGAAATGTTCCAAATGTTCCTGGAAATTCTTGCTCCATTGGACCATTTGTATCTATATGCATCAGGATCCCGATTCATGGATCTCTCGGTTCGAGAAATAAGAGGATCGAACCATTTCTTCTGACTCTTTTTCAAATTCGATAAATGTTGGTTGATCGTATATTTTATTATAGTTAGATGATTCAGAGGATCATTTCCTATTTGATCCCTTTGAATTCCATATTCGAAGTTGCGATCGGATCGATTCATTAAAAAGAATCGATTCGATACATTTCTTATGTACCCATAGGTGCTATATTGGATTTGAATCAGATTTCGGATCAATCTATATTGATTGACCGCCTCCATTATGTTGTTGCTAGCAAATACCACTATTTTTGGTTTTGGATCATCTTCCAAATCATTCCGCAGGAGATCCGGACCGATTTTTTTCTGATCCTTCGATAAAAAGATTCATTCTCTTCATAAAAAATAGGAGGTAGAACCACTAAAGATTTCCTTTTCGACTCATCCCTGGAGTTGAATACCTCATTCAAGAATTTTTTTTGATCCAATCCGTAGGAATCAATAGAAAAGGAAAATCCCTTATGATACACCAGATCCGGCTCGGTTATTGATAGAGTGAATAGATCTGCCATTTCTTGAAATCTCTCTTCTGATTCAAAATCGTGGTGTAACGTGTATCCCCCTTTGTTCCGGTCATGGAATAGATGAAATAAATCAAAAAATGGATTTTTGTTCAAGAATGAAATCTTATTGGAACTGTCCATATCCGGTTCATCCCTCGGAACCATATCACATCCCGGATCTGATGAAATAGGATGAATTGAGACGGTATTTTGTAAATACGTAATTATCTTGAATATATCAACCATTTCTTTATTTTCCGATCGCCTGGAAGGGACAAAAGAAACATCTTGTTGTTTCTTCAACAATTTCTGATCTCTAGTGGACCTCTCCGTAGGATTCGAACCCAGATGAAGTTCTGACCATCTGTCA
>NW_027182143.1:20000-22142 GCF_029961685.1 Aristolochia californica | reverse complement strand
GAACTACTGAACTCAATCACTTGCTGCCGTTACTCTTCAGTTTTCTGTTGAGGTCTATCCCGTAGAGGTACTCAAAAGTGATCGATTTCTAGTTTCGTCGTAAACCTAATTGGTTACTTCCAATTACGTAAATCAATAGTTCAAACCGCACTCAAAGGTAGGGCATTTCCCATCGATATAGGAACCTCTGTACCAGAAACAATGGTATCTCCAATTATAGCCCCTCTGGGATGTAAAATATATCTCTTCTCACCATCCCCATAGTGTATGAGACAAATGTATGCATTTCGATTAGGGTCGTATTCTATGGTTACGATTCTACCAGATATGTCTTTTTCATTCCGTCGAAAATCAATTTTACGGTATAGACGCTTATGACCCCCCCCCTCTATGCCCTGCGGTAATGATTCCTCTGGCATTACGACCTTTACCACAACGATGCTGTCCATAGATCAAATTATTTCGTGGATTGGATTTCACTTGACTGTCTACGGCTCCATTGCGTGTGCTCGGGGTAGAAGTTTTGTATAAATGTATCGCCGTGTTATTAAGTATTTTGATTTAAGTTCTTTTCGCTATAAGAGGTGGAATAGAATAACCCGGTTGAAGCGTAATGATCATACGTCTGTAATGCATTGTATGTCCCATAATAGGTCCCAGTCCCATTCTTCTACCCTTTCCCGGGAGTCGATGACTATTCATAGCTATTACCTTGACACCAAAGAAGAGTTCGACCCAATGCTTTATTTCGGTCCTAGTTGATCCTGATTCGACATTAGAAGTATATTGATTGTTCCCCAATAACCGAATACTTTTTTCTGTAAAGACTGCATATTTGATTCCATCCATAAATCCATTTTCTTCCCTATGAGTTCCAGTATCGATAAGAATTCGAGTTCTTACTCTTCATATGTTATGGTATGAATATACCATACCAATTCGTTATGTATGGATGATGAAATTCCATTGATACAGAGCCAATTCCAATAGACTTATTGGACGTTCCCATTGGCGTGCATCCAGCAGGAATTGACACCTACGAATTTGCCAATTATGAGTTGGGCGCTTTAACCATTCAGCCATGGATGCTTAACAGAGATCATCGTCATCGTACATCGTGAATAACCAAATTCCAATTGAAATGAAATCTTTAGGAGGAATCAATGAAAGGACATCAATTCAAATCCTGGATCTTCGAATTGAGAGAGATATTGAGAGAGATCAAGAATTCCCACTATTTCTTAGATTCATGGACCCAATTCGATTCAGCGGGATCTTTCACTCACATTTTTTTCCACCAAGAACGTTTTATGAAACTCTTTGACCCCCGAATTTGGAGTATCCTACTTTCACTTTCGCGTGATTCACAGGGTTCAACAAGCAATCGATATTTCACGATCAAAGGTGTAGTACTGCTTGTAGTAGCGGTCCTTATATATTGTATTAACAATCGAAATATGGTCGAAAGAAAAAATCTCTATTTGATGGGGCTTCTTCCTATACCTATGAATTCCATTGGACCCAGAAATGATACGTTGGAAGAATCTTTTTGGTCTTCCAATATCAATAGGTTGATTGTTTCGCTCCTGTATCTTCCAAAAGGGAAAAAGATCCCTGAGAGTTGTTTCATGGATTCGAAAGAGAGTACTTGGGTTCTCCCAATAACTAAAAAGTGTATCATGCCTGACTGGGGTTCGCGGTGGTGGAGGAACCGGATCGGAAAAAAGAGGGATTCTAGTTGTAAGATAGCTAATGAAACCATAGCTGGAATTGAGATCTCATTCAAAGAGAAAGATATCAAATATCTGGAGTTTCTTTTTGTATCCTATACGGATGATCCGATCCGCAAGGACCATGATTGGGAATCTTTGATCGTCTTTCTCCGAGGAAGAAGCGAAACATAATCAACTTGAATTCGGGACAGCTCTTTCGAAATCTTAGTGAAACACTTGATTTGTTATCTCATGTCTGCTTTCGTGAAAAAAGACCAATTGAAGTGGAGGGTTTCTTCAAACAACAAGGAGCTGAGGCAACTATTCAATCAAATGATATTGAGCATCTTTCCCATCTCTTCTCGAGAAACAAGGGGGGTATTTCTTTGCAAAATTGTGCTCAATATCATATGTGGCAATTCCGCCAAGA
>NW_027182142.1:20000-22163 GCF_029961685.1 Aristolochia californica | reverse complement strand
TGGCGAAGCCCCCGCGGCGGACGAGCCGCGGGGTGCCGCCATGAATCGCAGTTCCGAACGAGCGGCGACTTGAATCCTTTGCAGACGACTTAAATACGCGACGGGGTATTGTAAGTGGCAGAGTGGCCTTGCTGCCACGATCCACTGAGATTCAGCCCCATGTCGCACCGATTCGTCCCTCCCCCACACCCACCAGGGAGCCAGCGATTTTCGCGCACGGGGTTGTCGACGTCCCGAATAACTATACCCAAGTCATTTAATGCCCGAGATCTGGATTCCCAAGTCATTTAATGCCCGAGATCTGGATTCCGCAACGAGTCCCGCCCCCGGCGACGTCTACTCTAGTTCTTGCGGCGAGCTTCCGAAGGAGGACGGCTGCTGCTGCCTTCTATGAGCGGGTCAGGAGGCAAACCCGGAAATGACACGCCCGGACGTCAAAAAGCTCTATTTGCCTAGGCCGTTTTATGAGTCCCTTCCCATTTTTGAGTATGGCATCATCGCCACTCCCTTTGGCAGAGCACCAATTCGGAACTTGATTTGAAATCCATCTTTCGATGCGGAAGTGTTTGGGATGCCCCTAAGTAACCAACGAAAGGCAAGTGCTTTTACCTTGTGTAAATCCCATTTAAATGGGGACTGGATGAGTCGATCCGGCCTTACACGTCTTGCAGCGTGGAGGCCATCGGCATCCCTGCGATGGCGAGGAAGCGGCACCCGACGCACGGCCGCCTCCACAAGAAGCCATCCGCTGCCCCTCCGACCCTACCCGTCCACCTTCGCCTGCCACTGCGACGAGTCGCCTCGCCGACGCCTCCTTCAACGCCTAAAACGGGGGCCAGGCCACGAAGGAACGACGACGCAAACCCATGAAATGTGATGCTTGGTCCCGAGGAAAAACTCGACCCGGGAGCCCCATAACCCGAAGGCCCCTTGCGCCCGAGCAGTCATGCTCCCAGGCAGCCAAAACGCACATGCAAAGAGTCGAACAGGCCCCCAAGCGCACATGCGAACAATCGTACAGGCGCCCGGGCGAAAAGGCGCCCAAGCGCACATGCGAACAATCGTACAGGCGCCCGGGCGAAAAGGCGCCAAGACGCCCAGGCGCCAGGGCGCACAGGCGCCAGGACGCCCAGGCGAAAAGGCGCCAGGGCGCCCAGGCGGAAAAGACGCGCCCAGGCGGAAAAGAGGCGCCCAGGCGAAAAGGCGCCAGGGCGCCCAGGCGAAAAGGCGCCAGGGCGCCCAGGCGGAATGGCGCCAGGGCGCCCAGGCGGAAAAGAGGCGCCCAGGCGAAAAAGAGGCGCCCAGGCGGAAAGGCGCCAGGGCGCCCAGGCGGAAAAGAGGCGCCCAGGCGGAAAAGAGGCGCCCAGACGGAATGGCGCCAGGGCGCCCAGGCGGAAAAGAGGCGCCCAGGCGGAAAAGAGGCGCCCTGGCGTAGGCGCCCAGGCGCCAAAAGAGGCGCCAGGCGAAAAGGCGCCAGGGCGCCCTGGCGTAGGCGCCCAGGCGGAAAAGAGGCGCCCAGGCGGAATGGCGCCAGGGCGCCCAGGCGGAAAAGAGGCGCCCAGGCGAAAAAGAGGCGCGCAGGCGGAAAGGCGCCAGGGCGCCCAGGCGGAAAAGAGGCGCCCTGGCGTAGGCGCCCAGGCGCCAAAAGAGGCACCCAGGCGAAAAGGCGCCAGGGCGCCCAGGCGGAAAAGAGGCGCCCAGGCGGAATGGCGCCAGGGCACCCAGGCGGAAAAGAGGCGCCCAGGCGAAAAAGAGGCGCCCAGGCGGAAAGGCGCCAGGGCGCCCAGGCGGAAAAGAGGCACCCTGGCGTAGGCGCCCAGGCGGGAAAGAGGCGCCCAGGCGAAAAGGCGCCAGGGCGCCCAGGCGGAAAAGAGGCGCCCAGGCGAAAAAGAGGCGCCCAGGCAGAAAGGCGCCATGGCGCCCAGGCGGAAAAGAGGCGCCCTGGCCAGGCAGAAAAGAGGCGCCCAGGCGGAAAAGAGGCGCCCAGGCGAAAAAGAGTCGCCCAGGCCGAAAGGCGCCATGGCGCCCAGGCGGAAAAGAGGCGCCCACGCGAAAAGGCGCCAGGGCGCCAAGGCGGAAAAGAGGCGCCCAGGCGGAAAGGTGCCAGGGCGCCCAGGCGGAAAAGAGGCGCCCAGGCGCGTGGGGGGCAAGGCGCCAGGCGCC